>NC_037682.1:28976546-28996079 GCF_003255815.1 Theropithecus gelada | reverse complement strand
AAAAAAAAAAAAAAAAACAAAAAAAACAACAAAAACAACAACAACAACAAAAAAACCAAAAGCATTCAGGGAGGCATCAGAGTAAAACAGTAACTATCTGTGGACAAAAGAGTTAATGCCTGTGGTTAAAGGTCTGATGAGAGTTCATTTTAATGTAATTGATAAGAAAATTTCATTGTCTCTGTGATATATTAACACAACATTTAGAGACAATAACTAGAATTATGACTGATAACATTTGCCGGGACATCGTGGACAGCAAGGACATTGACAGATCTCTTTTTTTTTTTTTTTGAGATGGAGTTTTGCTCTTGTTGTCCAGGCCAGAGTGTAGAGGCATGATCTTGGCTCACTGCAACCTCCACCTCCTGGGTTCAAGTGATTCTCCTGCCTCAGCCTCCTGAGTAGCTGGGGTTACAGGCATCTGCCACCACGCCTGGCTAATTTTTGTATTTTTAGTAGAGATGGAGTTTCACCATGTTGACCAGGCTGGTCTTGAACTCCTGATCTCAGTTGATCCTCCCGCCTCGGCCTCCCAAAGTGTTGGGATTACGGGCGGGAGCCACCACGCCTGGTCCACATTGACAGATTTCTAAGAACATTATAAATTTCTGAAATATTTATATTAATAACATATACCCGTACTAATATAGCATAGAGACAGTTAAGAATCTCTTTTTATTTGACAATGCTTCATAGGCAATTTAGAATGTCAAATAACCTAATTTGTTTAACATCTCTCCTTTTACAAGGCAAGAGAACAAATTCAGATTTTTCAGAAGCTGTCTTGATCTCAAAATCAGTTTGAAGTTACGAAGAATTGATTTAGAATTTCATTTGGGAAGTTGTCAAAAATGTCAAAACATTTGAACACCTGATGAAATAGAATCATAGGTCATTTGGAGAAAAAGATTTGGTTCTCTTAAATAATCAAAGAAAGATAACATAAAGTATAGGAAATTATTCTGATAAGATGGAGAATCTTTGTTTCCTCAGTAGATTATTCAAAAAGTAAAAGAACAAACAAACTTTCATAACTTCCTACTAAAAGCAGACCAATAATCCAAGAAATTTTATCCTTTTAAGAGAGAGAACAGCAAACTCTAGTTTAGCATTGAAATGCTATTGATATTGAAACTCATTTTCAAACCTTATAATAAATCCATTCAATGTTAGCCAGATTGACCATGAATTAAACTGTAAGCTAAGCTGAAAAAAGAGATTTGCAAGGGAAAAGACAGATTTTTATTCATGTATATCCACGAGTTCATAGAAAAATGTGATTCAAAGAGATAGTTATAATTTGGAGCTTGTATTAGTCAGGGTTCTCCAGAAAAACAGAATATGTCTATATATGTATATAAATATTTGGAAATAAAGTTCCAAAACATAAGTATCATTCCTTACAAGCTGTTTGACCTTGGATAAATTACTTAACCTCTCTGGGTCTTAGTTTCTTTACCTGTAAAGTGCAGAAAACCACAGGATTGTTGTGAGGATGAAATGAAAAATCATTTACCTAAAGCTCTTTGTCTAGTTCTTGGCTTTAGATGGGCTCATTCTTATTTAAGTCCCTTAATTTCACACCACCCCCCGGATTTGAAGTTAAAAGGAGGCACACACAGAAATCAATAACAATAATAATTTCATTAGTATTAATAAAAATGTAATAATATTCCAAAAAAATCCGCATGGATGCCAACACCATCATTTGTACATCCTCTTTCCTTCTGCCTAAAATGCCCTCTTCCACAACAAAACAAAGATACAAACAACCAAACCAGAAAAACTATAAGTTTGCCATAACTGAAGCTGCAGCCATTGCCAGTTTTCCTCCATGTGACTTTGGCATCTTGGAGACAAAGAGAGCAGTAGTTGGGAGTATTCTCTGGCATTAAATAGGCCTGGTTCTGAGACCCTGTTCCTCTATTATATAACCTGAGTGATTTTCTTAACCTTCCATACCTAATTTATCATGGAATCCTACATCCATTATCTCCTAAATGTCTCACCAATTCATCTCCTATGGTTTTGACGTTTGCCCCCTCCAAATTTCATGTTGAAATGTGATCCCCAATGGTGGAGGTGGGGCCTGGTGGGAGGTGTTTGGGTCATGGGAGTGGACCCCTCATGAATGGCTTGGTGACCTTCCCTTGGTGATGAGTGAGTTCTCACTCTATTAGTTCATGTGAGAGCTGGTTGTTTAAAGAGCCTGGCACCTCCTCCTCCTGCTGTTGCTCCCTCTCTCGCCATGTGACATGCCTGCTCCCCTTTGCCTCCCACAATGAGTGGAAGCTTGCTGAGGCCTCATCAGGAGCAGGTGCTGGCACTATACTTATCATGCAGCTTGTAGAACCATGAGCCAAATAAACCTCTTTTCTTTATAAATTACCCAGTCTTGGGTGTTCCTTTAAAGGAACTAATGAACTAATAAACCATTCATTTTTCTCCATGTCCACTGCCTTCCCCTACTCCAATCTACCATCATCTCTTGTCTGAACTACAGGAGTCTCCTAACTGGTCTTCCTCCTTCCTTCCTTGCTTTCTGTATTCAATAGAATTTAGCTTTGGCTGAGAGTGATAGCAAATCCAAAATAATGTGGCTTAAGGACAACTTAAAATTTTATTTTTTACTCATATAAAAATCCCGGTAGCCTACTGAGAACCCATTAGAATGTCTAAAATTCAAAAGACTGACAATACCAGGTATTGGGAAGATCTGGAGCAAGTGGCACTCCTATTTGCTGCTCATGGGGATGGAAAATGACACACTTACTTTGAAAAACTAGCTGTTTCCCATATTGTTAAACATACACCTGCCATACGACCTGGCCATTCCACTCCCAGGTATTCTCCCAGAGAAATGAAGCATACATCTATACAAAGACTGTATGTAAATGTTCACAGTTGTGTACACAATAGCCCCAAAAAGTAAATAACCCAAATGTCCATTGACTGGTGAGTGTATTAAATGAAGTGTGGCACAACCATAAACAGAATACAACTTGGTCATAAAAAAGAATGAACTATTTATAGAACAGCATGGATTAATCTCAAAATAGTTATTCTGAATGAAAGCAGCTAGACACAGAAGAGTGTGTAACATGAGTCCATTTATAGAAAGCTATAGAAAATGAGAAATAGTCTGTGACAGAAAGTGGGTCAGCGATTGCCTCATTCTGGGGTAGGGTTGGGGATGAATTGCAAAAGGGCATGGAAATCTTCTGGGAATGGTAGAAATGTTCTGAACTTTGGTTGTGTTGGTAGTTGCATAGTTGTATACAACTGCCAGAAAAAATTGTACACTTTAAATGGATGCAGGGGTTTATTGTATATAAAAAGTGTATGTAGATTATAGCTCAATAAATTAAGAAGTCAAAGGAGCTGTCCAGGGCTAGTAAAGCAGTCCACACTGTCAAGAACCCAGGATCTCCTTTTTGTGCTGCTCCTGCACAAGAGGCTTCATCCTCATGGTCCGAGATGGTAACATCTGCTTTCCAGGCTGCATCATGGAGGAAGGGCCAAAGCGAAAGAAGAGCACATGGGGAGTCTCTTAGAAGCCCCTCCTACTTGGCAGTTCTGCTCACATGCCATTGGCCATCTTCTAGTCACAGAGACACATCTATTGCAAAGGAGGCTGGGAAATGTAGTCTTTATCCTGGATGGTCTTGGGTCCGGGGGAAATTTCATGACTGTGGAAGAATGGAAAAATGGATACTGAGGGACAATTTGCAGGTATTTTTGACACTGCCACTTGTATCTAGTTTTCAAAATGTGCATCTGATTGTATTTCCCTCTCTGCTTAAAGCTCCTCTGTGGCTTTCCATTGGTCTCAGAATATAGTCCAAACAAGCTCCTGGCCATGGCCTCTAAGAACCTGTGTGGTCTGGCCCTTGCCTGCCTTGTACCTTACTCTGGTCTAGTTCTGAACTCCACCCAGTATTTGCTGGCTTCACCTCCTCTGGTACACCATCGAGGTTATTATTTACTCTGTTTCTTTTTGCTTGGAACCCTTTCCCCTCCCTCTTTGCTTGGTTAACCACTCTTTGTCCTTTGGATTTTAGTTGGTTGATCTTAACTCTTCAGCATAGGTCAGACGCCCTTTTTGTTTTACACTTACCTTTTCTATGTAGCACTCCTCACAGTTTGTAATTTTATATTAGTGTGGTAATTTGGTTACGTCTTCCTCATACGCTAGACTGTAAGCTGCTTTTGTGCACCTTTGTATTCCGGTGTCTAACTCAGTACTTAGCAAGGCAGAAGGAACTGAATAAACTTTTGTTGAGTGATCAAATGAATGAATCCATTATATACAATTCATACTGTTAATTGATCTGAGGTTGCTAAGGAATAATTTTGTACTTCCACTGAGCTTTGACTGCAAAACACTCCACTAATTATCTTTGTTAGGTATTGCTTTTGAAATACTGAATAGTATTTCTTCTGATCATTTGATCTGTACCACCACCATAAATGTTTGTTTAAGTCTCCATCTATGTTTTGAGTGGAGATCTTTTTTATTTTATTTTTTTTAAGACAGAGTGTTACTCTGTGGCCCAGGCTGGAGTGCAGTGGTGCAATGATGGCTCGCTGCAGCCTCTGCCTCAGGCTTTCTCCCAAGTAGCTGAAACTACAGGTGCACGCCACTATGCCAGGCTAATTTTTGTATTTTTTGTAGAGACAGGGTTTCTCCACTTTGCCAAGACTGGTCTCGAGCTCCTGGGCTCAAGTGATCTGCCTACCTCGACCTCCCAAAGTGCTGGAATTATAGGCATGAGCCACCATGCTTGGCTGAGTAGAAACCTTTCTGTAAATATTGTCTGCTTGGGTGGTGGTGTGTGTGTGTGTGGTGTTTGGGGGGTAATGTGAAATGAGTAAAGTTTGTGGAAATGAAAGTTACTGTACAGTTCATTAATGCCTGTTTTCCTATAAGGGAAATTTGAATTATTTAGGGTAGAAACAGGACTGGTGTGTAGCAGGCTCCAGGGAAAGCAGCCACACGTTGTGATGTGGTTATATTGTTCATTTAACTGGAGAGGTAGGGCTCTGTTGATCTACTTGAGGAGATAAATTATTCTCTAGTATGTGGTATTTATTTAGAATGCAAATACAGTATGGTCTACTTAAGTGGGAGCTTTGACAGGATAATTATAGGATATTAATATAGATTCAAAAAACCATGTTCTCCATAGTGTGACTCATGGTTAGCCAACTATATAATAAGCAAAAGTGAAACCACTTTTCTTTATAAATATTTTCTTATTCAAAGTTTCCTTCATTTATTCATTTACAAAGCTTTGCCACAGTGAATCCTATTAGTGGGTTTTCTTATACTTTGAAATGGAAGTACTCTGATTTAATCTTGTGTAAGCCACAGAACATAGTCAAAGGAGTAACTGCATGACTTGGGATGAGAACAGGAGGAGGCAGGCAGAACCTGGGAGGGAATGTGGCCATGAGGTTCGAGGTGAGAGCACCAGCCTGGACAACTCTTCTTCCCATGGGTACTTAGTAAGCTGCCTCAGACCCAGCACATCCAAATGTGGCTGATTTTGTATCACCCTCACCATTTTTGCCGTATCTGCCAACCAACCAGGCATTGTTTACTTAATAAAATAGACTCTCTTTTTCAAACTTAAATGTATTTTAAAAAGAAAACTATTTTTTTTTTTTTAAATATGAGATGAGGTCTCTGTTGCCCAGGCTGGAGTGCAGTGGCACAATCATGGCTCACTTGCAACCTCCTTCTCCTGGGCTCAAGCGATCCTCCCACCTCAGCCTCCCGAGTAGCTGGGACTGTAGGCATGCACCATCACACCTGCCTGATTTTTGCATTTTTAGTAGAGACTGAGTTTTGCCATGTTGCCCAGGCCAGTCTTGAGCTCCTGGGTTCAAGTGATCTGCCTGCCTCAGCCTCCCAAAGTGCTAGGATTATAGGCGTGAGCCACCATGCCTGGCCTAATTTTTTTTTTTTTTTTTAAATGTGTAATGCCAGCGCTGGTATGTCAGGGATTTTTCTGTGTTGCTTTCTGCTGTATTCCTCTAGTGCCTAATCTAGTACCTGGTAGACGCTTAAGTAATGTTTGTTGAATGAATAAACGTCATTCTCATCAATAGAAAAGCATGTATTTTTCTAAGATGTGTTAAAAACATATAGCTATTACAATTAAAAATGTCTGCTTCCCATTTAGAATCCTCTTGCATGCCACCTGTAATACACCTATGTACCATAGTTTTCTTTTCTTTTCTTTTCTTTTTTTTTTTTTTGAGACAGAGTCTCGCTCTGTCGCCCAGGCTGGAGTGCAGTGGTGTGATCTCGGCTCACTGCAAGCTCCGCCTCCCATGTTCACGCCATTCTCCTGCCTCAGCCTCCCGAGTAGCTGGGACTACAGGCTCCCGCCACCACGCCAGGCTAATTTTTTGTATTTTTAGTAGAGACGGGGTTTCACCGTGTTAGCCAGGATGGTCTCGATCTCCTGACCTCGTGATCCGCCCGCCTCAGCCTCCCAAAGTGCTGGGATTACAGGCGTGAGCCACCGTGCCCAGATGTACCATGGTTTTCTAAACTGCATAGCAATTGTCACTGAAGAAACTGTCTCATATTATTTACTTATTGTCTTTGTCCGTTACAGATGGGTACCTCTGTTTCTTAAGAGTTTTGTCGACCTCTCTATCCTGAGCATCCAGCACTGTGTGGGGGCACATTATAGGTATACTACAAACATCTATAAATAAATAAATATCTTTACAGTTATCCTGGCATGGAAATTATTATCTCCATTATCATATAGATGAAGAAGAAACCAAGGCATAGAGGAGTTAGGCCACAAAGGTTGTTGCTAAAAAGCATTTGCCATGGTCGGTGGGTCATGGGTCATTCCCCCATGGATCATCCCCCCAAAATTAATATGTTGAAACCTAACCCCTAATGCAATAGTATTAAGAAGGAGGACTTTTCAGAGGTGATTAGACTATCAGGACTCCGTCCTACTGAATGGGATTAGTGCTCCTATAAAAAGGGCTTAGAGGAGTCTATTTGCCCCTTCCCACTTCTCCCCTCTTCTGCCACCTGAGGACTCAGCAAAAGGTGCCAGCTATGAAGCAGAGAGCAAGACTTCACCAGACACCGAGCCCTCTGGCATCTTGATCTGGGACTTCCCAGCCTCCAGAACTGTGAGCAATAAATGTATGCTCTTTGTAAATTACCCAGAGCATTCTGTTACAGCCTCCCAAATGGACTAAGAAAATTCTCTTGTGTATTTATGACTTTTTAAAATCCCAATTCTTAGAATGGTTTTACCCCCAGACAGGTTTCAGCACATGCTCATTTATTCTTCTTGCCTAAATGGCTGCACTCAACTTCCTCTCTGAGCTCTTAGCCTCTGGGCTCTTCCTCCTTGCTGCACAGTTGCTGCCGTATTGTTTCCCGTGGTATCCTCCACACCACATATTCATCTTACAACCTGCCTGCTCCTAAACTTCCAATGGTTGCCTGCTGCTCCAGGGCGAAAGTGTGAAGTCTTTGGCTTGCTCATCAGTTATGACTAATTTCAGGCACAGGTTAAGATCCAAAATAATAGTGGCTTATATCACAAAGAAGTTTCTTTAATGTGAAACAGTTCAGAGGTCAGATGTCCAGGGCTGATATATTCATCAGGGAGGTTGGTCCCTTTCTTTTCCTTTCATCATCTTTAACATTCTGCCTCATGATCTAAGATGGTGCCGAAGTTCCAGCCATTATGTTCACGTTCCAGAATTTGTGCATAAGACTTTCCCTTAAGTCTTATTCTTTAGAACTTTGTCACGTGGCCACACCCAGCTACCAGTAAGGCTGAGAAATATAGTCTATGCTAGGAAAGTAAATTCAATATCTTGTTAAAATGGAAGAAGGGGAGACATCTAGTAGTCTCTACCATAGCCTGGCATTGAAGGCCTTTCTCAGTCAAGTATCAACCCAGCTTTTCAGATTTCCTTTACTCACTTGGAGTTCTTAATACTCTATCTCCATTGAGCTCCTTTGTTCACAGTCTCTGAAACACACTTTGTATTTTGTAACTTTCTCTCCATTCATTCACCCCTCTTGGAATGCTTTTTTGCTTCCCATCCAAGCTGTAATTTTGTTTCCATGATTCTTTCCCCTAACTGCTGGAACCTGAAATGACTTCTGAAACGGAACTCTTCTAGCAATGACCATGAGATTAGTTCAGATAATCACTCTCTTCTGCCTTGGATTTCTCTTCTTTTGATGAGTTGAAAAGCTAAAATCTTTCATTGTTAATTTTTTACACACTTAGGTCTTACCCCTCACTTCAATCCCTCATTCTAGATTCCCTGAGGGCAGGATCCCATTATGCAAGGAATATTTATTGGCCATGTACTTCACATGTGACATCGTACTCTGTGCTGGGAATTTTGTATGGAATAAGATGTCGGACCACTCCTCAAAATCCTCATATTGCCTATGAAATTTTTTTTTTTTTTTTTGAGATAGAGTCTCACTCTGTTGCCCAGGCTGGAGTGCAGTGGCATGATCTTGACTCACGGTGACCTCTGTGATATGGTTTGGCTGTGCCCCACCCAGATCTCTACTTGAATTGTACCTCCCAGAATTCCCACGTGCTGTGGGAGGGACCCGATGGGAGGTAATTGAATCACAGGGGCCCGTCTTTCCCCTGCTATTCTCGTGATAGTGAATAAGTCTCATGAGATCTTATGGGTTTATCAGGGGTTTCCTCTTTTGCTTCCTCCTCATTCTCTCTTGCCACCACCATGTAAGAAGTGCCTTTTGCCCTCTATCATGATTGTGAGACCTTCCTCAGCCATGTGGAACTGTAAGTCCAAGTAAACCTCTTTCTTTTGTAAATTGCCCAGTCTCAGGTATGACTTTATCAGCAGTGTAAAAATGGACTAATACACTCCACCTCCCGGGTTCAGGCAATTCTCCCACCTCAGCCTCCTGAGTAGCTGGGATTACAGGCGCCCGCCACCACATGCAGCTAATTTTTGTATTTTTAGTAGAGACACTGTTTTGCCATGTTGGCCAGGCTGGTCTGAAACTTCTGACCTCAGGTGATCCAACCTCCTCGGCCTCCCAAAGTGCTGGGATTACAGGTGTGAGCCACCGTGCCTGGTCTTGGAATCTGGTTTTAAAACTTGCGTATATTAAGTACTTCGTGAATCCCTGTTGGTTTATTGAGTAATAAAAGCTGACACTTATTTAATTGATTATAACTTATATTCACAATAATATTTATTAACTTCGATGTTCTAGGCACTGTGCTAGTCTTTCATGTGTATCATTTCATTTCTTTCTTTTGACATCTAGGAGGTAGGCACCATTAGTTTTTACAGATAAAAACGAGGCACAGAGAGGTTAAGTTACTTGCCCAAAGTCACACAGCTGGTAAGGGGTGGAGCTAAGATTTAATCCAGGTAGCTTGATTCCTGAGCCTAGGCTCTTAGTCACTATGGTCAAAAGGTGACTGGAAAACATTGGTGGTCTCATAATTTAAAGATTTACTGCCTTTGTTTAAAATATCCATCCACAGTGTGGACGATGCCAGCTACCCCAGCCCATTAGGAAGCTTTCTTGGGCTGGGATGGCCTTGCCCCAGCCTGGGCACTGCCAACCTACCACTTGCCATCCGAGTCTTAGCTGCCAGCTCTTCCCTTTTAGTTATCAAATCCTACTTTGGACGTGATAAAAACAATTCACCTCTTTCTGTGTTTTGCCTGAATGACTGCACCCAACTTCTTCTCTGAGCTCTCAACCTCTGGGCTCTCCCTCCTTGCGTCCTTACTGCACAGTTACTGCCATCCAGTGCACAGCTGTGTTTCTGGGTACAGCTTTGATCTCGTCCATTCTGCAGTGACAGGAAGGAGTAACTGAGCAAAGACTGCAGTCTGGAGCCCCCCTGCTGGACCGGGCTCACCAATCTGTGTGGTTTTGTTCTGTCCAGCCCAGTATTTAATAATGTTTCTAAACTTGTTGTCAGCAATTGCAAATTAGATGTCACACAAAATCTGGATTTTTAGTTTCTCTTGAAAAATTGGCAGATTTTGGAAACATTGGATCTGTATGCCCATGGACTTAGGCTGCCAAGTGCAGATGAGGCATCTGCTGTCTAAGATGGCACAGTCCCTCCTCCCTATGACTTAGGTCCTTAATGCCATATTTGTTTTCCTTTCTAGCTTGTTATAAATAATAACTGATAATGATACAGAGTGCGCATGCATATAGCACTATGTGTCAGACACTGTTCAAAGTGTTTTACTTTTTATCACTGCAGTCACTTTGGGAAGAGGTACTATTACACTGGCACCACTTTGCAGATGAGGGAATTGGGGCCACACGAGTAGTGAAATGGCTGGGACTCACACCCTGGCATTCTGGCTTCAGAGTCTTTGCTTTGAAACTCTGCACTGTTACCTCTCAATGCAGATAGTGGAATTTGTGTCTCTGCTCTAAAAGGAGACAGAAGCAGGGAAGAACCTGCCCCCTGTGCTGCCTAAAGCTGACACATCAAAACTACAAAAACCCCAGAGCTGATTTCCTATACAAATAACGTGCAAGCAGGGAAAGACTGTTCTTCTTTATTGCTCTAAACAAAGTTGAACTTGCACTAGAGATGGGGGCAATGAAAGGATCCCAGGTGAACACCTAGCACTGTCTCTGGGGCCATCTCAGAGACAGCTATGGTAGAGAGAGCTTTCTTCTATCTCTCACGGAACAGAGGGAATTAATTAATTCTATTAAGCCTCCGTCCAACTCTCACTTGAAACGTAAGCCCATAAACAAGTGTAATCCATCTCCATCCCAGATTCTCTCCGGGAAAGGCAGGCAGATGGAGAGGCGGATATGAAACATGGTGCTGGACTCAGTAAGCATCCTGGCCTTCATGCCAATGTCCACAGTGGTCGCCCAGCCTTCCTGAGCCTCCCTGTGCTGCAGAGTCCACAACATGATAAATGGAGCCTGTCACACAGAGACAGATTAATTTGGGTTCAGGATTACTTGCCTCACAGCCATGGGAAAGTGAACCCCCTATATGCTTGGCTCAAGTGACAATTTCATTTGAAAGCTTCTATAATTCAGAGGTAAAGGGAATATGGCTGGTTCGGGGGGGTGAAGTCTGTCCCAAGACCAACCTGGGAGCTGAAGATATTCACTGGGCACTTCGATATGCCAGGCGCTGTGGATGCAACAATGGATAAGCCTCTAGCATAGTTAAGACGATCATAGGATTCCAGACCAGAGTGCATTGACAGTGAAGAACACAGGCTTCAACTGGAAGTATTTGGAGCTCAGTGGGACATGCTGTCACAGTAAGCAGAGCCATTAAGACCACCCACAGCTCTGGAGCTCCCAATTCTGAATCTGGCTAAGTGACCATGGGCAAGTTAACCTCTGAGCTTGTTTCTTGCTGCACAAACTGGGACCAATAACAGTACAGAGCTCTTGCCTCTCATAAATGTTGTAAGTGTTATATCAGATAATAATAGTGGCTAGAATTTGCTAAGAACCCCCTCCCCACAAGAGAAGAGCTTGAGGTCAAGTCATTGGGCTCTGTGGTGTTTACCTGGCTTTCCAGAAGCTGAGATGCCAGGTGGGCTTTGCAAGGTGAGAGCCAGTGCTTAATGACTCTGGAATATCCAAGGGAATTACAGAGGCAAAGGTGGGGAAGAGAACAGGAGAAATGAAGAGACAACTAGAAGAGGAAAGAAATGTTGGGTGGACGTTGGACAGCTAACGGAAATGTTTCAAAGTTCCTACTGTTCGGTCTACACTGTGATTCTATCTACAAGCCCATCTCTGCATAAAGTCTTCAGTAAAGTAGCCATTGTTCCTGAATGTCTTGATGGAGCTAGATCTTTTTGGGAGGATACAGCAGACTCAAGGTGGGTCGGCAGTGGGAGCTGGGACACTCCCCACGTCCCACTCCACACTCCATGAAGGCTCAACTAAGGGTGAATTGGTGAACACCAAGTGCTTAGCCTAGTACCAGTCCACAGAGAAGTTTCTGTAAACCGTATTATTATTACCATTATCTTTATTATGTAGGCTGACTTTGGTCTATCAACATTAACCCAGACATATAAAGCTGGAAATCAATAGGGCAGACGGGAGGAAAAATATGCCCCATAAGAACAAAGGGGGCTGGGCGCGGTGGCTCACGCCTGTAATCCCAGCACTTTGGGAGGCCGAAGCGGGCGGATCACGAGGTCAGGAGATCGAGACCATCCTGGCTAACATGGTGAAACCCTGTCTCCACTAAAAATACAAAAAAATCAGCCAGGCGTGGTGGCGGGCGACTGTAGTCCCAGCTACTCGGAAGGTTGAGGTAGGAGAATGGCGTGAACCCGGGAGGCAGAACTTGCAGTGAGCCAAGATCGCGCCACTGCCCTCCAGCCTGGGCGACAGAGCGAGACTCCGTCTCAAAAAAAAAAAAAAAAAAAAAAAAACAAAGGGGAGTGTTATTATTACACATTATCCCTAGAGAAGCCTAGGGTTCAGCAGAAAGAAATGACTTCGGGAAATCCCAGGAGAGTCTCAGGCAGCTGGTGTGCCAGGTCTACCTCCAGTAAGACATGGGCGGTACTCCACCCTGATCAGTTGTTTGAAGAATGAGAAGAATGTTAATTAATCCTGTTATCTGAGTCAAATACTTTCTGCTTCAGTTTCTCTGATAAAACCACTCTGAATGGAGAACTCTCAGAATACCAAAGCAGGCCTCCTTCTGGGATCCCTTGAGGTACAGCGAGACTTGGAATCAGGTGGAGGATGGGGCACCCTTTCTGGCCCTAGGAACTTCAGGGTCAGGGCTGAGTCTTTTCTCTCAGTGTTCTGACCAGAGACGCTTTACCATCCAGTCTTCGTCCCCCTTTAAACGTAGCCACACTTTAGAAAGAAATGGGAAAAAATTAATTCATGTGCCACTTTGGCATGTTGTTTTTTTCTCATAATCTCCTTTAAAAACCTGCAGGCATTAAAAAAAAAAAATACCGGGGATGCACCAGGGACTGCGTGCTGGGCACTGGATAGAACTGCTTTAGAACAGACTTCAATAAGTGAATTGTTAAATGGAAAGGCAAGAACAATTTGATGTTTCAAGGGAGATCATGGTTTTGCAAAAGCGATTCTTAAAGTGATTGGCAGCTTACACAGATTCACAATTTAGCATGAAGGGCTGACGATCTCAAA
Source organism: Theropithecus gelada (assembly GCF_003255815.1). Lineage (NCBI taxonomy): Eukaryota > Metazoa > Chordata > Mammalia > Primates > Cercopithecidae > Theropithecus > Theropithecus gelada. The sequence goes on along the minus strand of NC_037682.1, from coordinate 28,982,878 downwards.
GGCAGCTGGGCAAAGACCCCAAAATGATTCCTTCAGGACCAGGATGTGACTGGCTTGTGTGATTTGTATCAGAATTCCATGTTAATCAGAAATGCATTCGGAATTGCTTCAAATGTTAAAAAAACAGAAGAGAGAGACAAATTCTAGTTCGATATCTGTTAAGGGAGTACGTGTATTTTCAGTGAGTGATATGCAAGATTTGCAGATTAGCTAAAAAGTATTATTATTGTCCACCCTGTGTGAAAAGTATATAAGATGACTTGACCCTTATTAGGTCCTCTATCTAGTTACTTAGAGGATTTCTTTGTTGCTTGAGTCTGTCTATAAGGGTCTCACAACCTTACCTCTGAAATATGGTTTCACCTACCTTGAGGACCCTTTCATGCAAGGTGGAGGTTGGTCTGAACAGCTAAAAAGACAGCGAACAAGGACTTCACTGAGCATGCAGTAAAGGCTGTAGGAACCACATTATTCCTGCTTACTCTAAAAGTTTAGCAAACGTTGGTATTGTGGAAGATTTGATCTGAGATTTGCTCTTGGGTGATAGAAGAGCAGCTAACCTTCAACCATCAGCCTTTATAGTGGTTTCCATCACTTACCAAAAAGAAACTAAGAGTACGTACATAAGGTACATGATTCTCACAATGACTCCATGATGTAAACACTATTATTACCTCCACTTACTGTTGAGGAAACAGGTCTAGAAAGCTTTAGTCACCTATCCAAGGACACAGTCAGAATATAGATCTAAGTCATTTGATTCTAAAGCCCATGCTCTTTCTACTATGTAGAAATAAGTTTTATGTTGTTTTTATTTTAGAAATATCACATGCTTGGCGTGGTGCAGTGGCTCACGCCTATAATTCCAGCACTTTGGGAGGCCAAGGTGGGTGGATTGTCTGAAGTTAGGAGTTCAGGACCAGCCTGGCCAACATGGAGAAACCCTGTCTCTACTAAAAATACAAAAATATCCAGGCGTGGTGGCATGTGCCTGTAATCCCAGCTACTCAGGAGGCTGAGGTAGGAGAATCACTTGAACCTGGGAGGTGGAGGTTGCAGTGTGTCAAGATTGTGCCACTGCACACTCCAGCCTGGGCAACAAGAGCAAAACTCCATCTCAAAAAAAAAAAAAAAGTCACATGCTCATAGAAAAATTGGAAAAATATATAAATGTATAAAATAGTCTAATTTCATTACTCAGAGAAAATCGTGTTAAGTCTTGGTGTATTACTTCCAGACTTATTTCCATGCACATTTAGTTGAGATTGCACTGTATTTACAGTTTTATGTTTTGCTTCCTTAACATGTTATAAATATTTCTTGATATTATTAAAAGTTATTGACATAATTTTTAAGGCAAACACAATGTTCCATTCTATGGCTATATTGTATCACCTGTTTTGGACATTTAACTTCATTTGCACTTTTTGTATTGTCAATCACAACAAGATAGCCATCTCTGAAGGTAATTTTTGTTTTAATTTCTTAGTATTTTATCAGGGCAGATTTCTGGGAAGGGTATTACTGGGTCAAAGGGCAAGAACAGTTTAATGGACATTATGAGGCATTAGAATACACTAAAGTGCCCTCGGTTTTTGTAAATAACAAAAAATGAGCATTACTTTTCAAGACTGAGATTAAAAAATCAAGATAAATGAAAACCACGAGCATTCTGACAGAATGAACTGACCAGACGTCAGGTTTATTTAGTGCTACTTTTCTGACCAGTAAGGAAGGGACAGCACAAATACCCATGGAGCTCCTCCTTGACTATTGAATTTGGCATTTTTGAAGCGTTTTTACCAAGCTTGATTTGTTATAATTCAGCAACAACAAAGTCATCAAATTTTCAGGCAGAGGCCGGAAAGGAAAAACTAGTTCACAAAGATTTACAGCTTTTAGGAATGTTCCAGAAGACTTTTCCAGATGGCAAAGGGCTAGAGAGAAAAGGGTCTTTCCAGCTTGGGCTTGACTGGAGGCTAGGAAGGGAGGTCAGGGTGACAGCAGTGGCAGGAAGGACCGTGTCAGCGCGTGGGACTGACGGTTGTGTTTTGTGCCCAGTGAGAGGTGGTTTGAGGGCTAGGAAGTCCGTTTATCTTCCCAAACAGGATAGGTAGAGGAAGAAGGGGGCACGTGACTGCCAGCCCGAGGAAGTCCTTTGGAACAGCAGGCACAAGGTCGATGATGGGAGGAAGGGAAGTGTTAATGAATCACAGAGAAATATGCTGCGTCTTAAACTCCTGACAAGGGGCGGGTAACCCGCTGTAGGGAACGTGATTGCAGTGTACCTGGAGCTGGGGTTGTTAACCTAGGGATTGTGCCCCATGGATAGCATCTTCAGGAATTCTGTGCATGCCCTGAATTTATGAAGAATTCATGCAGAAAAAAAAACCAGACATAGTTTTTGGGGAGACAAGGTCTATAGCTTTTAGGAGTCTGTGATCCCCAAAAGATTAGAAACAAGTGACCTGTGTGTATATTCCCTCCATCTCTAGGATCAAACGTATCTTCTCTCCTGAGCCTAACTCCTCCCGTGTTCCAAGGTGCCTTTTGCCCTGGCAGTGGCAGAAAACCCTGCCTGGATGCAGTGGTGGGTGCCCCAGCCTAATGCCTGGGTTGTAAAGGAGGGTTTAGTGGGAGATGTGGGTAGGTCAGATAACAGCAGATGCTCAGGGAAAAGCTCTGTGCTTTGGCAGAAAGCTGGGAAGAGTGTAGGTGAATCTATCAGGACAAGATTTTCACTTGGAGACATATTCTGTTTCCTAAAAGTATAATTCCTTTCACAGGAGCATGGCAACACCCAGGGCTGGCTATAACTGCTGCTTGAAGAGGCTTATTGACACAGTGAGAGCATTGCGTTTGAGATGAGGGCTGTATTTCTCTTGAGAGCCCCTTGGCTCTCTTCATTATACCCAGTTTCTTTTGAAGGCTTTATTTTTTAGTTTAGTTTTTTTTTTTTTTCATAGAGATGGGGCCTTATCATCTTGCCCAGGCTGGTCTCAAACTCCTGTGTTCAAGCGATCCTCCAGCCTCAGTCTCCTAAAGTGCTGGCATTACAGGCATGAGCGACTGGCCCAGCCTTCTGAAGGATTTAAGAAATAGGTGTGTAGGCTGGGCGCGGTGGCTCACGCCTGTAATCCCAGCACTTTGGGAAGCCGAGGCGGGCAGATCACGAGGTCAGGAGATCGAGACCAGCCTGGCCAATATGGTGAAACCCTGTCTCACTAAAAATACAAAATATTAGCCAGGCGTGGTGGCGGGAGTCTGTAGTCCCAGCTACTCCGGAGGCTGAGGCAGGATAATGGCATGAACCCAGTAGGCGGAGCTTGTAGTGAGCCGAAATTGCACCCCTGCACTCCAGCCTGGGCAACAGAGCGAGACTCCATCTCAAAGGAAAAAAAAAGAAATAGGTGTTTATTACAGCATTTTCCATAGTGACAGAACCCTGAAAACAATTTCAGTGTCTAGCAATAGTGAAATAATAGAAGAAACTGTGGATCATTCATATTACGAAATACTAGATAGCTTTTACAAGAATATTAGCTCCATAGGCAGTGACCTAAAGAGCGTCCACAATGTTTTCTTAAGCGAAAAACCAAGCTAGTATAGTGCATAGGATAGGAATGGGCAAATATTTTCTGTAAAGAACCAAATAGTAAATGTTGTAGGTTTTGTGGGCCATATGGTTTTTGTTACAACTACTCAGCTTGGCAATTGTAGTGCAAAAGCAACTATAGACAATACACAAAAGAATAGGCACAGCTGTGTTCCGATAAAACTTTATTTACAAAAGCAAGCAGTGCATCAGATTTCGTGTACGGGTCATGGTTTGCAGATACTTTGCATAGTGTATGATATCTTTGAAAAGAAACTTTGGATATTGTGTATATGTTTTATAAGAATAGGCTCCAGGCCGGGCGCGGTGGCTCACGCCTGTAATCCCAGCACTTTGAAAGGCCGAGATGGGCTGATCACAAGATCAGGAGATAGAAACCATCCTGTCCAACAAGGTGAAACCGAGTCTCTACTAAAAAAAATTAGCCGGGCGTGGTGGCAGGCGCCTGTAGTCCCAGCTACTCAGGAGGCTGAAGCAGGAGAATGGCGTGAACCGGGGAGGCAGAACTTGCAGTGAGCCGAGATTGCACCATTGCACCTCCAGCCTGGGCAGCAGAGCGAGAGAGACTCCGTCTCAAAAAAAAAAAAAAAAAAAAAANATTACCTTGAGGAGAAAAAGGGTGGGATTGGCAGTAGGGTGATTATTCGTTTTTTCTTTATTCATTTCTGTTTTCTTTGATTTGAAATGAAACACATGTGTTTTTTCGTAATTTCTTTTTCACATTCCTACAATGAAATGCGTATGCAGTGGGAATTCCCAGATGTATAGAAATGACTTTGCCTATGGAATGGGACAGTTTTGACTTGATTTAAGGGGATTTTAGTTGACCACAAGCTTCAAGAAACCAGCAGTTGCTAAAAGCCTAACCTAGTTTGAGATGGTGGTAATGAAAATATAATTTTCTGATTAATAGAGGGGACAGTCCCAGTGTTTTTTGCAACAGTCAAACCATATCTAGGACTTTCTTTTAATTTTGGGGTGCTGAGTTATAAGGCAGACATGGACAAACTAGATGTTTGCTGAAGACAGAGATTGGGAAGGTGAAGAGTGTGGAAGTGCTGTCAAGAGGAGTGGAGTTTGCTGAGCCTGAAGAAGAGAGGACAAGCATGGAAGAAATAAAAGCTGCCCTCACATCCTAGAGAGGAGAAAGGAACTGTTACCCATGCCCCAGGCTGTGCCCTGAACCACTGACATCCACTTCTTGTCGAGTAGATGATGGTCCAGCCACCATGTAAGGACGAGATCCTTACATAGCCTCCTTCTAAAATATTTCAGGAGGGCCTGGTCTCTGCAAGATTCAGGAGCTTGGGGGGAAAAAAGTTCCTATGGTGGTTCAGGGCCTGAGCTTTGGGGTAGACAGACCTGGGTTTGCAACCTTGGAAAAAGTTTCTGAATCTCTCCAAGCATCCATTTTTCCTCTGTAAAAGAGCCACAGTAAGATTATGATAATGATACTTATTTCATGGGGCTATTATGAGAATCAAATGAATCAATGCACATTTAGCATTTTCCATTATGTCTGGCACAATCAGTAAGTGCTCAGTACATGTTAACAGTTTGTTGTTGGTTTGGTTGTTATTATTATGGTTGTTACTATAACAGCTGCCGGAGTAGCCTTATTTTACTCTGGTAGCTGTGTTTGATATGCTGGTCCCCTTAACTTCACAACATTTTACCCTATACTCTTCTTAGACAAAACCAAGGTGATAGCTTGGCTGCATGGCTTTCTCTGGGCCTTGGTTGTTTTCATCTGTGAAACAGGCTTCATGGTATCTATTGTTCCTATTTAGTAAGGCAGATGATGTATAAAAGACTCCATTGATATATCCTTAGAGAGAGAAATAAAGGATGCAAATCGAAGGTGACACAGTGCCCAAAGCCCCAGTTCCCTGCCTCACCTTTCTGTGCATCCGAATCCCACTCCTTTAGCTAACCAAAGTCCCCGCGTCTTCCGACCATGTGTTTATCTCCTTCCTGGAACTTCTGGGCACCTCTGTCTGCCTTGCCCATCTGGGCTGGTAATTCTATGCTGTATTGGTTTGCATCATAAATGAATAATCTCACATGGCTGTGTCATAACCATAACTGTAAGTAAGATTTTAGAGAGTTGGGTCTTTGTCTTACATATTTTCATATTAATAGCTATTAAAAAAGATTACTTTAAAATGAATAATTGATGCCAAGTTCAAGAAGATTGCTGTGTGTCAGAAATGGTGCCAGATATCTTCACAGATAATCAATATTGAATGACATTGCAACACCCCTATAACTCAGGTACCAATGTCTCTACTTTACTGATGAGCAGTGGAGTTCGGAAAATTAGTTAGCTCATGACCACTCACGTATAGTAAAAGACTGGTTCTTTCCTATTCTCTCAGGGCCAAGCAAGGTATCAGGCACACAGTAGGTTCAGGGTACATATGATGTAAAATGTACTTAGCGTCCCTCGCTAAAAAATTGAAGATTTTGGCTGGGTGTGGTAGCTCACACCTGTAATCCCAGCACTTTGGGAGACGAAGGTGGGCGAGAGGCCAGGAGTTCAAGACCAGTGTGACCATCTCTACTAGAAATGCAAAAATTAGCAGGGCGCGGTGACGGGCGCCTATAATCTCAGCTGCTTGGGAGGCTGAGGCAGGAGAATCGCTTGAACCCAGGAGGAGGAGGTTGCAGTGAGCTGACATTGCACCACTACACTCCAGCCTGGGGGGGGGGGGGG
>NC_037682.1:28233714-28367572 GCF_003255815.1 Theropithecus gelada | reverse complement strand
GAGGTGGTGGGCGCCTGTAGTCCCAGCTACTTGGGAGGCTGAGGCAGGAGAATGGCGTAAACCTGGGAGGTGGAGCTTGCAGTGAGCTGAGATCCGGCCACTGCACTCCAGCCTGGGCGACAGAGCGAGACTCCCTCTCAAAAAAAAAAAAAAAAAAAATGAAACAAATACTAGAGCTAAAGCATACAATGAATGAAATAAAAAATTGTAGTAGACAGCATCGACAACAGAATTGACCAGGCAGAAGAAAGAATATGTGGACTCAAAGACAGATTATTAAAAAATATATAGTGAGTAGGAAAAAAATGAAAAGAAGTAAAGAGTGTTTGCAGAATTTATAGAACGGCATGAAAAGGGCAAATATTTGAATCATGGGAGTTCAAGAAGAAGAAGCAAAAGAGACAGTAGAAAGCTTATTTTGAAAAATAGCAGAAACTTTTCAAGTCTGTGGAGTAAAAGAGTAAAGGTTTTGTAATGCACTTAAAGTTAAGTTGTTGTCGACTTAAAACAGCCTGTTGTAACTATAAGATTTGTTTTTGTAAGCCTCATGGTAACCACAAAGCAAAAATGTATGGTAGATACACAAAAGATGAAGAGTAAGAAATCTGCACATACCACTTGGAAAAAGTCTTCTGAACACAAAGGAAAACAGCAAGGGAGGAGGAAGGCAACAAAGAGCCTACAAAACAACCCAAAAACAATAAAAAAATTTAACAAAATGGTAGTAGTGAGATCATACCTATTAACAATTACCCTGAATGTATTCTCCAATAAAAAGACATAGATTAACTGAATGGATAGAAACATAGGCCCAACTGTATGCTGCCTAGAAAAGATTCACTTCATCTGTAAGGACATACTGAGACTGAAAGTGAAGGGATGGAAAAAAATATTACATGCAAACGAAACCAAAAGAGAGCAGGAATAGCCACATTTATACCAGATAAAACAGACAAGTCAAAAACTACAAACTGAGACATACAAGATTATTATATAATGACAAAGGGGTTAGATCATCAAGAGACTGTAACTATTATAAACGTATGTGCACCTAACGTAGAAACACCTAAAGTAAGTATTAATAGAACTTAAGATAAAAAGCCTGGAATATAATAATAGAAGGAGACCGAAATGCCACACTTTCAGCAATGGAAAGATCATACATATAGATAATCACTAAAAACATTGAACTTAAACTACCAATAGACCAAATGGACCTAACAAATACAGAGCGTTCCATCTAACAACAGCAAAATACACATTCTTCTCAAGTGCACATGAAACATTCTCCAGGGTAGATTATATATCAGGCCACAATACAAGTCTTAAATTAAAGAAGATTGAAATTGTATCAAGTGTCTTTCAACCACAATGGTATAAAACTAGAAATGAGTGAAGGAGAAGTTGTGACAAATTTTCAAAGATGTGGAAATTTAACAACATGTTCCTGAACAACCAATGGGTCAATGAAGAAATTAAAAGGGAAATTAAAACAATTGAGATAAACAAAAATTTAAACACAACATACCATGAGTAGTTCTAAGAGAAAAGCTTATGATAATAACTGCCTATATCATAAAAAAGAAAGAATTCGAATAAACAACCTAACATTATACCTCAAGGAGTTAGCAAAACAAGGTTAGCAGATAAAAGGGAATAACAAAGATTAGAGCAGAAATAAATGAAATAGACTAGAAAAATCTTAGAAAAGATTAACAAGATAAAGAGTTGGTTTTTTTGAAAAGATAAATAAAGTTGACAAAATTTACAAACCTTTAGCTGAACTGAGAAAAAAAGACTCAAAGAATTAAAATCAGAAATGAAAAAGAAGACATTAAACTGATACTACAGAGATGCAAAGAATAATAAGAAACTACTTTAAAAATTTTATGCCAACAAATTGGATAACCTAGAAGAAATGAGTAAATTTCTAGATGCATACAACTTACCAAGAGTGAATCATAAAGAAATAGAAAATCATAGCAGATCAATATGAAGTAAGGAGATTGAATCCCTAATAAAAAGTCTCTCATCAAAGAAAAGCCCAAGACCTTATGGCTTCACTGTTGAATTTTACCAAACATTTAAAGAATAACTAATACCATTTTTTTCTCAAATTCTTCCAAAATGTTGAAGAAGAGAAAACACCTTTGAACTCATTTTATAAGGCCAGCATTATCCTGACACCAAAGCCAGACAAGGGCATTATGAGAAAAGAAAATTATAGGCCAATATCCCTGAACATAGATGCAAAAATTCTTAAAAAGATGCTAGCAAAACTAAATCAACAGTACACTAAAAGGATCATTCACTATGATCAAGTGGAATTTATTTTAGGGACTCAAGGATGTTTCAACACATGCAAACCTACACTACAGCATTAACAGAATGATGGAAAACCAGTAGCATTTCTATACACAAATAGCAAATTATCTGAAAAAGAAATAAAAAAAAAATCTCACTTGCAATAGGCACAAAATGTAAAACACTTAAGAATAAATTTAAGGAGGTAAAAAAACTAAGGAGATTTACGTTAAAAAGTATAAAACACTGATGAAAAATTGAGGGAAATTCTAATAAATAGATATCCCATGTTTATGGATTAGAAAAATTAATATTGTTAAAATGTTCATACTACTCAAAGCAATCTACAGTTTCAATGTACTCCTTATCAAAATACCAATGGCATTCTCCACATAAATAGAAAAAACAATCGTAACATTCATATGAAACCACAAAAGTCTCCGATTAACACAGCAATCTTGTGCAACAAGAACAAAGCTAGAGGTATCACATTACCTGGTTTTAAATATCCTACAAAACTATCATAACCAAAACTGCATAGCACTGGCATAAAAATAATCAGATAGATTAGTGGAGCAAAATAAAGAGCCCAGAAATTAATACATGCATTTGCAATCAACTAATTTTTAACAAAGATACAAAGAACAAACAATGGAGGAAGGGCAGTCTTTTAAATAAATGGTGTTTGGAAAAATGGATACTCACATGTAGAAAAATGAAATTAGACCCTTATCTCATACCATAAACAAAAATCAACTGAAAATGGATTAAGACTTTAATGTAAGACCGGCAAACTATGAAGCTACTAGAAGAAAGGAGGAAAGTTGACAATGGTCTGGCTAACAATATTTTAGCTATGACCTCAGAAGCACAGAAAACAAAAACAAAACTAAACAATTGAGATTACGTTAAACTAGAAAAGTTTCTGCATGGCAAAGCAAACAATCATAGAGTGAAGAAAGAACCTACAGAATGGGAAAAAAATATTTGCAAACTAAACATTTGATAAGTGGTTAATATCCAAAATATAAGGGATTGAAACAACTCAATAAGTAGATAATTTATTATAAGAAAGAAACATAAGTAATTATAATAATTATAAAATGATAGGAAATAATTATAAGAAGAAAAATAACCCAATTTAAATTAAAGTGGTAGTAATTAAAAATTAATTACTTATTAATTAAAAATGGACAAAAGATGTGAACAAACATTTCTCTAAAGAAGACATACAAATGGCCAACATGTATATTAAATCGTGCTCAACATCACCAACATAGAAATGCAAATCAAAACCATAATGAGATATCACCTCACTCTTGTTAGAATGGCTATTACCAAAAAGACCAAACTGTTGGCAAGGATGTAGACTAAATGGAACTCTTCTTTGCACATTGTTGGTGTAAATGTAAATTAGTACAGCCATTATATAAGATATAATTGAGGTTCTTCAAAAAATTAGAAATGAAACTACCGTATGATCCAGCAATCCCTATGCCATGCATATATTCAAAGGAAATGAAATCACTATGTCAAATGTATTTGTGATATGTGACATTACAAGAGGAGTTTAATTAGAGTGTTCACAGAAACTTACGTGATAAAGAGATTATTGAGCTAAACTTTGTAGGAGACAAAAGAGTTCTCTAGGTAAAGAGAAAGCTGGACTGGTACAAATGTGCCTGGGCTGAAGGATTATTAATGTTGTGACCAGGATGGGAAGGAATTACAATGAATGAGAAAACAAAAATACCTACCATTAAATATCATCAGGGGCTATAACTATAATAGAAAAGAGATTACAAATGCATGCCTGATTTGTACACACACACACACACACACACTCTCTCTCTCTCTCTGTTAATAAATTTGAAAGTCTGTATATATTTCATGAATTTCTAGGCTAATAAAGTGTCTCACACTTGATTCAAGAATTCAAAAAGGAGTAAAAATATGAATAGATTAATAACCTCAAAAGAAATTGAAAGGGATTTTTAAAGCTCCTAAAAGAGATAACAGTCCCAAACAATTTCATGGACAAATTCATTGTCATTAAAGGATAAATATTTAAACTGCTCTAAATTAGAAATATTTTTAAATGTACTATATGAAAGACACCTAATACTTCAGGTGAAACCTAACAAAAACAGCAAAACAAATAATAATCTCACTTATGATGCTGCAGCAAAGAAAAAGTTCTTAAAGATGTAAATTACATTCAGTTATATTTTAAAAGAATACATTTATTTAAAGAACAATCCACTACAATGAAGCAGGTCATATTCTGGGAATATAAGAAAGGTTAAATATCATGGAATTTATTAATATAATTAATTTTCTTGCAAGGATGAAAAATAATATTATTTCTTTGATCCCTAAATCGTATTCCATTTCACTCTCTTCTCATTCTCTTAGCCTTCCAGGAATATCGCTTACAACATTTGTTTCAAAGATATAGAATTTGCTCTTTTCACTGCAGGCTTACTACAATATATCATTCAGTCTATTTCTTATCACTTATTCACTTCAGGATATAATATTTTCTTCTCTCCTTTTGCATTCCACAAGTTATATTTTAGTATAAAAGTAAAAGAGATATTGATATCAGGAGGCAATTAGTAGTTTCTGCCACAGCACTTGTGATGTGCTATGTAATGCCAAAATGAAGAAGACACAAAGGGAGAATGGGCCTTTGTAACCTGAGTGGCTAAATATGTGATAGGAAAGAGAAGACTTTACAGGGGATGCTTTAACTGGAGCTTTGGCTGAGCACAGTGGCCACATCTGCAATGCCAGTGCTTCCAGACTTTGTTGAGGCAGGAACATCGCTTGAGGCCAGGAGTTCAAGACCAGCCTGGGCAACATAGCAAGATTTCCATCTCTGCAAACACATAAATAAATAAATAAAAATTAGCTGGGTGTGGTGGCGCCTGCCTGTAAATCCAAGCTACTCCAGAAGCTGTGGAGTGAGAATTGCTTGATCTCAGGAGTTTAAGGCTACAGTGAACTATATGGCTGGGAGACAGAGCAAGACTCTGATTGTAAAACAAACAAAGAAAAAAGGGAGGACATTTACTGGGAAAAGCATTAGTGGATCAGGGAAGCATGTGCTTGGGCACCTAGGCAGGAAACAGCACAACCATTTGGATTTAGCAGCAAATCACTGAAGTGTGGCAGTGAACGGGAATGAAGAGGAAAAGAGTGAAGTGTTTTAGTTAAGGGGCATGGTAAATACAAAATCCTATGTAGGTTAGAGTAGGAATGAGCAGAAAAGGAGCTATTGATGCTGGAGAATGGTGACCCAGGATGGCTTGAGTGGCATTCGCAGCTGGTGGGTAAAGGGCTGTCTCTTCTGCAAGAGATTTTCGTTAGATTGAGGTCAAGTGTATGGAAATCGAGGGAATGCCCACCAGTTATTTTCGTTTTCTTGTTAAACCTTGTAAAGTACTGGTTACCCGTTACATTAAAAGACATTGGCATCTTGCAGTGACCTGGAGTTGAGAGCTGTGAGTATCCATGATCATATCTGGTTATGAGATTGCTAGACAATAGACCATTTAAAATACCATACTTTCCTTTTTCTAATGACAATGCTTTAATGAGAAAATCAGTTCTCATGTATATTAGCTGTCTGATGAATCACTGTGCAAATGTGCCTACTATTTAAAATACCGAATATATTTGATTCATTAAAAAATGATAAGCAGCAGATATTCATTTTAATAGTTCCAAGAGCAGTGCAATACACAATCTCTCTTTTAAAGGTAGAAAACATGATGCCAATGTTGTGTCTTCCTCTTCCCAGTAATTTTTGAACTTTTCTACCCTGAGGAGGAAGATAAGGCTCATTTTTTTTCATGAAGACAGCACTGTAATACTAGTGTAGGTAATCCAGCCATTTGAAGCTGGCAATTAAATTATCCTTGAATAAATCTCCTAACACTAATCAACCCTGGATAGACACAAAATCAAACAGTTTAATGCTTGAGGGGTAAACATGAGTATTTGTATCTAACTATAGCACTTTAGTTGTGTTCGTACTTTATCTAGAATGAGTTCTCAGCAACTCCTATCTCTTTCCTCTGTCACTTATCTGCAGGCTTTACTTATATTGAAAAAGCATCAGCAAGAGGTAAGCTATGTAAAGAGGCCTAAAGCCATATATGTACCACCTTGTGCCCCATGAATTGAGAAGGATTAACCTAAGTAAGAACACATTGCATATATGATAAGGATTTTTGTAAAAAGGAGCTGATAATCTGCTAATTCATTTTTAGGAACCACTATATAATTCATGTGGCTTTTGTGTATTGTTAATTGAATTACCAGGTAAGGAATATCTATATATCAGATACACGCAGACGCCAGGGAGGGGGTAAAAATGAGTTTTTCACTTCTTATTCCAAGACTACCAGTTATATTTGAATTATGAATAGCAGATAAAATTCATTTTCCAAAAAGCTTAAAATAAATATAGCTGGAAATATAAAACCACAGAGATCTCAGTCTGGAGATAAACTGGGCAGCGATGTCAAGCATATGGAGAACAAATCATCTGGTATTTCTTTGAGATGGTAATATTTTCCAGTAACAAAATAGCTACAGTATTCAGCATTGACTAAGGGCATGGTTGTTTTATGGTGGTAATGAATCATTCAAGCTAAGGAGAATTCAGGTATGCAAGTCACATCTGCTGTTACTTGGACTTCATCAACCTAACTCAGATGCTTCCTGCTTTCCTGGAAAGGCCTCTTTGGCCAGGGATGGTTTTTGCTTCTTTTCACTTGTCCCTGGGTAGACAATCACATAACAAGTAGTGGGAGAAGTATCCACCTACCAGTGTGATTTGGGGAAGGGAAGCTTAGAAATTCCCCTCTTCCATTGCAAAATAAAGATATGAATTTCTCTCTCATCCAATTGCTGAGGCTGAAGTTCAATCACTAGACTTCATGCTGTGGCTTGGGCTCTGCTTATGAGTTAAAAGGAAATCTTTAAGGAGAAGTCATCAGTCACGTAAACACTGTTGCGCAAATGCTCATTAAATTATATCCCCAAATTAAATGTTAATAGGAGGAAAGAATAGAAAGAAATGGAGGATTTGGGCAGGCTGGGACAAAGGGGACTTTATAAAAAAAGGAAGATAGGATAAAGCAACCACAATAATAATGTCTGTTTATTATTCACCAGGCATTGTTCCAGTTTCTTTGTACATTTTATCTCATTTAATCCTTAATGAACCCTGACTATAAGCAATTCCTTATATCCATATTATATATGATGCAACCAGAGCTCATAAAAGTTAAGTAACATGCCTAAATTTAGTCAATAAATGAGTGGTGGAATTGAAATATGAACTAGCATTTACCACTCCTGGATATGGACACTGAACCACTGTGCTGCCTGGAAACTTTGACGAGGTCTATCTCTGTTGGGATCTGCCATACTTCTCAACCATCCTTTCTATATTGTCACCAGAAGCTCTGCCCAGGTCACCAAGAACAGCAACAAGGACATTGCTTCCAGTTGCAGTTTTATCCCTAGCTATGTGTGTGCTCTTGAGCACATCACTCCACTTCTTTTGTCCCATTTCTTCAACTATAAAAATCACAGAGTGGGATGTGATTAGAAGTTCTCCTTTTTGAGGGTCAAAACCCTCCAATCATGTACCGTCTCTCCTCACCTAAATGAACCATCAGATAAAATTTTGCCTACTATTTCACATTCTTGTTGACTTCCTAAAATTTGGGTCAGCCTCGGCATCTCATTACATAAAATGTGAAATAATAGAAAAGTGTGAATTTTATGAGATTAAGGGATGCTGAGTGTCTATATTTTTGTAAGATAGTATTTGTAAACTATATTTATCAAGGAGAGTATTAATTATTTATCATTGAGGGATACTTATAAGTGGGTAAAAACCAGTGTTATATAATGCTCAGTCTTCTCCAGTAATTATTCTTTTGTAATAATGATGGTTAGTAGTAACAATAATAGTAATAATTAAGGCTATCTTACTGAACATTTTAAACACTGTGCTAAATGATTTGCATGTATCATCTTATCTAATCTTTGCAAAATTTGTATTATAGAAGTACTGTTATCACCATTTTGCTCAGAGAAGCAAATAGGGGGTTCAGAGAAGATAGAAATATACAGACATATTTTCTTAAAACTAAGTCTCTTCAGTTCTATTACAGTTTAGTTTTTATAATTACGTTTCTAAATAAGCATATCATAGAATTAAAATTCATTGCCGTCAAGTGAAAAGGATATTATACATCACTTGGAATTATGTTTAACTTTAGTTATCAGCAAATTCAACTTAGAGCAGCTTAACCAAATAGATATAAAATAAGCCTAGTACTCCTAAATGTACCATAAAAACTTCATAGGAATGACAAATGCTATATTTAAGGGAAAAATAATCTGCAAAATTAAATCAAGTGTTTCCTCTACACCCAAAGTTTTTCATTTGGAGGCTTATCATTTCTGGCTAAATTCTTTTAACTATCCTTTCACGAGATAGTAATTAATCATTTTGAGATTGTCCTTACTACTTTATTGGTGCTAAAATGACCTTTCTTTTTTAAGATGATGGCAACGATAATTTCATTTTTTAATGTATGTATGTCCTTACTTGGCAACATGGTTTGGTGACTTTTTGATCTCTTTCTCTGTCACATTTAAAATTCTGAGAACTTGTATAATTCTGTGAGAATTTCTAAGATTTAAAATGTAGCAGAGTTGAGTTTGAATGGTAATATCTGTGGTAAGAGTTTATACAATTTTCCTCTAAGTCTGACTCAGGTCATTCCACTGGAATAGTGGATTCTATAGTAATATCAACTGCTTAACCCTCTTAATCAGACTTGGAGCTTGCTTTGTTTCATAAATGAGAGAGTGAACTTAGAAAAATGTTTAAATGCCCTTGTACCTTCGCAAGTTTCAAACTTAGAATATCTATTGGCACAGTTTTCTGAAAAACAACCAAATTATAACAGGGAGTTAGAAATATGTAAGTGTTTTAGTTTAGGACAAAGTTGACCACTTTATCACTACCCATAAGATTGTCAACACAAAATGTGTCTATATCTATGCGTATGAAATATGTAAACAAAAAGCAATTATTTGGGTAGTTTAGTAGCTCCTTCTGTCTCACCTTTCTTGTTGAATTAATCTGAAAAATACACTACATTTCAGTATAGATATAAACAATCTATGTTAATTACCATCAAATAAGTCAAATGGGATTACTCTCTTGAATAAAAACTAAATAAAAAGATAATGAGTAACCCCCAGATATTTATCAAACTTTTAAAACCAAACATTTGCCTACGTATCATACCAACCATCTTAATTATGACACAATATAATTTAATCAGCTGTGTGGTCCCAAATATCCAGGTGTTAAAAATGTGTAGACCCTAATGACTTCTAACTGGTTGTGTCTATTAATATATTTAAACAAAAATAGAATATTTCAGTTTTCTGAAAATACATTAGAATTTTAAACCATGGAAGAGAGAACCACTACATTTATTATTTCCTTTTCTTCTTTATTTTCTTCTGCTCAGTTTTAATTTTTTAACAGGAGACCACATAAAATAGGTGGAACCTTTTAACCCTTAAAATCCTTCCTTGTGAACTGTTGTATCATTAAGGGTATTGAGCATTTGTTCTAGGTAATGACTATCTTTTTTTCTTTTTTAATGAACCCATGTGGGTGGATGCTCATTAGGATATGACAAAGGGAGTTGAAAATAAAAAGGTAAAATCTTAGCCTGTGGACATTCACAAGCCAGAATCTGTTGGAAATTAATGTCCCTAGGAGCAGCCTTCAATCCATGATGAAAGAAAGTTGGTGAATAAATATTCCAGCTTCTTTACCCCTATAAAGGAAATCACCCAGATATGTGTTCTCTGGGTTCATATAATACTTATTTAATGGACACACATATCATTAACTTATCTTGGAGT
Source organism: Theropithecus gelada (assembly GCF_003255815.1). Classification (NCBI taxonomy): domain Eukaryota; kingdom Metazoa; phylum Chordata; class Mammalia; order Primates; family Cercopithecidae; genus Theropithecus; species Theropithecus gelada. The sequence goes on along the minus strand of NC_037682.1, from coordinate 28,357,291 downwards.
GTGACAGGCACATTTTCTGGGGAAAAACATCAATTTCCCTATTTCAGTATTTCTTTTAACAAAGTTTGAAATCATATCTTAACACAGAATGTTCCAAAGTTCTGTGATTAACATGCAAAGCTGTTAATCTCCTCGGGGTCCCCAGTAAGACGGAGCCCCAGTTGCACAAAATGCTAACTTATTTACTTTCACTCTCCTTCCTAGATAATTATTTTTCTCCAAATGTTTATACTAGAAATGATCTACTTAAATAACAGAACATTGAAAAACTGTACGGAAAAGTTTGTGGCTTTGCTTTTAAAAGGGATTATCATATGGTCTTGTCTTGGTTTTCTTCCCTTCGTCCTCTTACTTTGGCCACTTCCTTGCTGTTGCTTTCTAGGAGTTACTTTTGGGTCAGTTTCTGGGGAAAACACACCTAAAACAGTTTACCTAGGCTCTGAGTTAGTTACTTTTTCAAAGGAAATCTTATGATCATCTCAGTACAGAAAACATAAAAACAGAGCAGTTGTAATTGATAGGGTGAGAGATTTGGGTAGAGCTGGAAGAGGTGTCTACTCAGCCTTTCTTTCCATCTTTCCCATCCCCAGACATCTCAGTAGGAGAAAGACAGTTTTGGAAACAGTTTGAGAACCTCTGGACTAAATGTTTTCTGTCACTTAAAAGAGTATCTCAGTCTCTCACTGATTTCCTCTACCAAATATCATATGCTAATATAGCAGACATTTAGCGTACATAACAGTGGTACATTTATTTACTCTTTTCATGAATACATTTTTTCCAAGAATCCGTGTCTGTTGTGACCAATACAATTTCCCAAAAGCAGCTATAACTTGTGCCTACTCCATACACTATCTATTCCATAACTGGTTGAATTACACATGAAAGAGAATCAACTCAGTTAACCTTGATACCTTGAATTAAGAGATTGTATAAATCCTAGATGAAGTCAATTCTGTCTGAACTTTTTTTTCTAGGCTGTGACTTTTTATATAATATACTTATTTAATGGACACACATAGCAGTAACTTATCTTGGAGTGTGACAGGCAAAGTTTCTGGGAAAAAAAAATCAATTTCCCTATTTCAATATTTCTTTTAACAAGGTTTGAAATCATATATCTTAACACAGAATGTTCCCAAGTTCTGTGATTAACATGCAAAGCTGTTTCTTAACAGCTCCCTCTCACTTTTAAAATGACATTGAGAGCTTAGAGGCGCTTGTTCTTAATTTTTAAACCTACCGATGTCATTGTGCCTGACACAAAGCAGAACATCTTTGCCGTAATTACTATAAAACAGTTATTTTTCACAAAGTTGTAATTTTCCTAAAATTAACTGAACTGCCTCAATTATGTAAATTGAATTCCGAGACTTTAATGAGTGTATTTGCAGGAGCACAATAGACTTTTATAGAGAAATATCAGGAAAAAAAAATCTCCAAATAATTTTCGCCTCATTTTTCATGAGACCAGGAAAAATACTTCCACTGTTAGTGAACACATCCTCTTGTGGACAGCTGGTTGGTTGGATCCTTTGTCCACCTTGTGCGATAAAGGAAATCGACCCAAAGCATCTAAGACTAGAATCCCACAGTTTTGAGAAGCTCAAAGAGAGTTATGGGCCCCAGATGACCTCCATGCGACCTTTAGGCAAGGTTAGGCTGCATCTTCACATTGTGTTTCCCCTCAACAGAATATCCTCTTTCTCCTCTCCACAAACAGATGCTCCTCAACTCATGATGGAATTATGTCTTGATAAACCCACTGTAAGTTGAAAATATCATTTTAGTCATTTAATACAACTAACCTACTGAACTTTATAGCTTAGCCTAGCCTGCCTTAACTCAGAACACTTACTTTAGCCCACAGTTGGGCAAAATTATCTAACACAAATTTAATACCGTACTGAAAGTGAAAAACAGAATGGTTGCTTGGGCATTCAAAATAAGGTTTCTACTGAATTGCTTATATAGCTTTCACACCATTGTCAAGTCAAAAAATTGTAAGTAAAACCATTGCAAGTCTGTACTTTGCTCTGTTTATCTATTGCTGTGTAAGAAACTATGCTCAAAAATTTAGAGTTTTAAAGAATAATTTATTATTTGTCATGGTTCTGTGGTTGGACGGACTAAGCTGAGTGACTCTTGCTTATGATCTCTCATGGAATATGGTCAGAGAAGAGCTGGGGCTGGAATCATCTTTACAGCTTGTCCGAGCTGGACATCCAAGATGGCCTTTTCACCCACATATCGAACGCCTTGGTGATTCTCCTCATAGCCTCTGTCTCCAGCAAAGTAGCTTGGACTTTTTTCCCGGCACACTGGAGCTCCAAGGGGAAGAAAGGAGAAACTCCCAGTTATTTCAAAAAATAGGCCCAGAACTGGCAAAGCACCACAGCCACCATATGCAGTTGTTCAAAGCACTTGCTTGCCAGCCTGGATTCAAGGGAAGGGGCATGGACACCCCCTCCCTCACTGAGGGAGGAAGGTCAAAGAATTTGAAGCCCTCTTTAATCTGACACACCCCTCACTGAGCTGTTTGTTCTCTAGGTTTTGCTTATTGCTTGCTTTGTTTCTTTTGCTTATTCTTTCTTCCTCTTTGCTGGAAGATAAACTTAAGTTGGCTTATTTCACTGCTTGCAATTTTATATTAGGTTGGTGCAAAAGTGTGCACCAATTTGTACACCAACCGATATATTTCAAACTCTCAGAGAAATTTTTCATTTGGTTGCCTTCTGTAGAGGTGGTTACGCACATCTCTTTTCTGAGCATACCCACTTTTCATTGCTTGGCCTCTCCTCCATGAGAAAAGCCACTGCCTCATCTTCCTGCTTCCCTATTGCCCTGGGCTCTGCTTCTCTAGTCTCCAATACAACAACATTTCTCCTTTCATTTAGGTGTGGTTACAGTTTCAGAAAGCTATGCCTTTCACTCTAGTATCCATGGTTTTAAAATTATACTACACTAAAGAGATGTATGCCTATTCAATAATATTAATAACAGCACCAATTAACATTTATTGAGGGCTTATATGTATCATAAGAGTTATAACAATTCACATGTATATCTCATTTAAATCTTTAAAACCACCCTGTGAGGTAAATATTATTAACTCCATTTTCAGATGAGGAAAACAAGGAATGGAGAACTCAAGGATTAGCATCTTTAAGTGTATTGACAAATTATTTGTGTTCTCACTAGGTATGTGTGAAAGCTTTTGTTGTCCCGCATTCTTCACAAAATTGGTATTGGGCTGATCAGTATTTGCCAATCTCGAGAGTATGAAATTGCATATTATTGTGTCTTTATTTTCTATTTTTCCAAGGGCTGATGAGGTTACATGTCTTTTCATACAATTGATTGGCCGTGCTTGATTTCTCATCTAGAAAATGGCTGTTTATGTCTTTGCCCCTTTTCCTATTAAAGTTGTTTTCTTATTGATTAATTGGAGTTCTTTATATATTCTTGATACTAATCCTTTTTTAAAAATGTAGTTATTATATATGTTGCAGATATTTTCTTTCAAAGTGTGACTTTTCTTTCCACTCTCTTTTTGGTGTTTTCTGATGAACAGATTCTTAGAATACATTTCTAATTGATTCCTAGGTAATTTTTGTGTTTTTTTCTTGCTGTTAAATTTAGTGTTTCTTTATTTGTAGGTTGTCTACTTGTTTTTGTTTTGCAGATATGTGGAAATTCAATTGAATTTTAACTTTTAATCTTATGCCAAGAAATCTTCCTAGTCTCTGTGTACACATATGCATTCACACACGCATTCACACACATTGAAGATGCTTGATATACTTGTGTGAATATTTCACCTGGGAATAACGGAGATTTGCTTATTTTAAAATCTTTACATCTTTTTTTTATCCATTTCCCCTAATTGCATTACATGGCGCACAGGAAGGGCACATAAGAGAGGTGATAGTGAATATTCTTGTATTTTCACAATACAAGATAATGTTTTATTACATTTCATCATTATGTTGCTTTCTACAGAATCAATTTTAAGTTCCTTAATGGTTTTTCTTTATATGAATGGATTTTTTAGTTTTATTTAATGATTTTTCTACACATGCATTGAGAACATTACATGATTTTTCTCCCTAAATTTTCTATTGTGTTAAAGCATGTGAAAATATTTCCAGCATTGTATCCACCTTACATTTCTGGAATAAAATCAAGTTGGTCATGATGCTTTACTTTTTAATTTACATTGCTCAGTTTGGCTTGTTAAAATTTTCATATTTATTGCATCTACATTTATGAGTGAGATTGACTAAATTTTTCATTTCTTCTAATGTATTATTGAGTTTGGTGTCAAGACTATATGTAGTTTATAAAATGATTCAAGCATTGTTAATTTTATTTTCTGGAAGAGTTTATGTAAAATTAGAATTATCCTTGAATATTTAGTAGAACTATCATGTAAAAATCTCTGAGCCTGGAGTTTCCTTTGTGAAAAGATTTTTTTATAGGAAACTAAATTTCTTTAATATATATGGGACTATTTAAATATTTGATTTATTCTTGAATCAATTTTAGTATGTAGTATTTTTTTCTAAGAATTTACCATTTTGTATATGTTTTCAGGGTTTTTGCATAAAGTTGTATGTAATATAATTTAATCTCAATATCTGCTGTATGTATAGTTAGGTTCCCTGTTAATTTTCACTGTTGCTTAGTTTTCTTTTAGTCTTAATTAGTCTTGTCAGTTTGGTTTTTCTCTATTATGTATGGTTTTTTAAATTTAAATTATTTCTGGTTTTATTACTTTTTCTACTTCATTCTTTGGAGATTTCTTAACTTTTTAATATGGAAATTTCACTCATGAATGTTTAACTTTTTCTCTTCTCTAGAATAATTATTGAAGGTCATACATTTCCGTTTAACTTTGTTGTACTAGTGGCATCTTAGAATTTTTGATATGAGCATTTTTTATTCAGTTCAAATTTAATTACTAAATTAAAAAGAATTGAGTTACTTATAATATACTTTAAAAAGTAAAACTGTATAATTTTTCAATGATTTATTATCCCTTTTATTGTAAAATAACAATGATTTAAAAAGTCATATTAAAAAATATGTAACTTAATAAAATAAAAGGCCAACACACTTTAAATCACCAACCGGATCAAGAAATGGCACTCTGTCAGTCACCCTAGAACTCCCTTCATGTGCCCTTCCTCTTCCCCAAATGACCATTACGTTTTTAGTAGTTATTTCCTTGTATTTCTTTATAGTTCAGACAACCCAGTTTGCAATAGTAGACCATAATCTTCCCCATTTTATTAATTTTACAGCTTCCTCATCCTTCCATTTCTTTTTGTTACATTTTGTCTGTTTTAAAACCATGACCCATTTATCACAGTTAGAATTTTAGAATTTTCTCAATAAATATTCTTTTTTTTTTTTTTCCTGGAGACAGACTCTTGCTCTGTTGCCAGCCTGGAGTGCATTGGTGCAATCTCGGCTCACTGCAACCTCCGCCTCCTGGGTTCAAGCAATTCCCCTGCTTCAGCCTCCCAAGTAGCTGGGACTACAGGTGCGGGCCACTACATCCAGCTAATTTTTGTACTTTTAGTAGAGATGTGGTTTCACCATGTTGGCCAGGATGGTCTCAACCTCTTGACCTCATGATCCGCCCACCTTGGACTCCCAAAGTGTTGGGATTACTGCTTTTTAAATAAGATAAGCTGCAAAATGTTACAAGTTTCCCCCTTCTTGGCTGTTAGTTGGTATAATTGCCAGTAGATACATTTTAAAATTCTTCTGTACAAAAAAGTTACATCAATAATAAATGAGAAAAAAAGGTCTGTGACTTTTAACTCCTAACAATTTCAGACAGTGAAGGACATGTGAAATGTCTCTCAGATGACTTTAGATCTCCTAGACAGGTCTTGTTGATTTCACCCTTGGAAAAATGCTTTCTTTCTTCCATTAAAAAGCCGTCACTGAACAGACTCTTCCTCTAGAAACTGCAAAAGCTACACATGGCAAAAAGTCTTGTGTTCTTTGACTTGGTAATGTTAAAGAATAAGAAGCCATATTCTTTTCTTTCCATATCAGAAGAGAACTTTAAGATAATGATCTCCCCTTTAATATCTCACATATTTATTAAAAGAAAACCCAGTAGATCTTTGACTATGTATAAACTTTATAAACCATATACATTTACTAGCAAAACAGATAGATGGTATTAGCAGCCCAGGGTATCAACCTAACCCTGTTGTGAGGGCATAACATATTCCTTCTAATGCTGCTTGTATCTGGTGAAAATTTTTGGTAATTCTGCAGTAGTTAATTGAAATTGTAAGAAAACAAGAGTTCAGAGAATCTTTTAATTACCTGGTTCAGTCTCTTCAATTTAGGCAATTAAAATGGCACCTTCAATTTTGGGGCTTCATTTTTCTTTTTACTTTTCTCTAATATTTTGGAAAAAACTATAAATGAATAGAAAAATATTATGCAGATGAGAAACAAAATCATTCTGGTTAAAGTTCTTCATAGAACAATTTAGAAATTGGAAATCAGGCAACAAATATTTTGGTAATGGTAGAAAATCTGTTTTATAGTGATGTCTGATGAGACCCTGGAACTTTTAATTTTTCTTAGTTCTGGGTTCTTCCATGAATTAGTCACTATCCTTCAAGTTGAAAAATATTTAGGAATAGAACTTAGGAATAGACATGTATATTTTGATACTGTTCTTAAACTTTCCAGGAAAACAAGTAAGCTGGAATATGATTATGATTTCTGCTTTCCTCTATGATTCATATTTTACTCTTTTTACAGTTTTACTCTTTAGGACATTGAATCTTTAGAAGAAACTCAATCAATAGCATCTACAGTGGATTAACGAGGAGCACAGACTTTTGCTTATCCTACTGTTGAAAGATGGTGTTTCTCTTTCCCTTGAATCTAAGTTCACCTTGGAGATTTGCTTGATTATAAAATGTTGCAGAGGAATATTCTGGAACTTCTAAGACTGGTTCTTAAGAACTCTTACAGCCTCCATCTGGGTCTTTTGGAACACTTGGCTCTTGAAACCCAGCCATAATACTGTAAGGAAGCCCAACCAGCCCCAGGGAGTGGACCCTGGCCAACAGCTCCACATGAACTCCCAGCCGACAACTCCCACCAACTTGACAGCCATGTAAGTGAGCCATCTTGGAAATGTATTCTCCAGACCAGCTGGGCTGCTGATGCCTCATGGGATTGAGATGAGCCCACCCTGCTAAACTCTGCCCAAAGTATAAAGTTGTGAGACAAAAACATGATTGTTTTTATTTTAAGCCACCAAATTCTGGGTGATTTGTTATATAGCAATAGGTTACAAAACAGTGTGCATATCCTGGCCTGATTTCTGAGTAAATATAAAAATAAAATAAGTAAGTCAGAGCAATAGAAACCCAAAATATTATTGTGATTTTCAGTAGTAGGTAAGTGGAGGTTTGTCTCAGTTTGAGAGCCGGTGTTAGTTCGCTGAGACCATTGTGTTCTAAGAATTTGGTACTGTAGTATTTAGGGACAAGACCTCCTTATGAAAACTGGAGAGGCATATTAAAGGCAGTGCCCACTCATAATGAGTAGCAGTTATGAGCAGCTGTTGAGTTCAGACAAGATTTGTTCTGAAGCCTGGCTCTGCAACTTCATAGGAATGTGTACTTGATCCAGTAATTTAACCTCTCTAAGCTTCAGTTTCCTTATCTATAAAATGGAGATAATAATGGTACCTAATTTATTGGATCTAACACATAGTTAGGACTCAAAAGAGTGTTTCTATTATTTGCTACTATAGGATGCTAGTAAAGATATTGTGCTTAAAATATTAAGCATGTAGAATTCTGAAAGGAAAATTGAGAGTAAAATACCATAGACCTAGCCTGGTTATTATTATTTATTGGATTCTTGTGAGGATACTTTCAATATGGAAGGTTGTGATCAGAATATAGTCAAGGCTGTCTTTCAGGAGATATGAGTGTGGTGAGGAAATGATGGATTTGTATAGATACTAGTCTGCTCTTGCCTTGCTATAAAGAAATACCTGAGTCTAGGTAATTTATAAAGAAAAGAGGTTTAATTGGCTAATGGTTCCACAGGCTGTACAGGAAGCATTATGGCTTATAGGTAGGCCTTAGGAAATGTTCAATCATGGTAGAAGACTAAGGGGAAGCAGCCACATCTTACTTGGCCCAATCAGGAGGAGGAGAAGAGTTGCGGGAGGTGCTACACATTTTCAGACAATCAGATCTCGTGAGAATTCTATCATGAGAAGAGCACCCAGAGGGAAATTTGCCCCCAAGATCTAATGACCTACTACCAGGCCCCATCTCCAACACTGGGGATTACAATTTGACATGAGATTTAGGATGGAACACAGATCCAAACCATATAATTCTGCCCCAGTGCCTCAAAATTCTCATGCCCTTCTCACAATTGCAAAATTCAATCATGCCTTCCCAGTAGTCCCCAAAAGACTTAACTTATTCCAGCATTAACTCAAAAGTCCACAGTCCAAAGTCCTGCCTGAGACAAGACTAGTGCCTCCTGCCTATAAGCCTATAAAATAAAAAACAAGTTAGTTACTCCCAAGATAAAATAAGGGTACAGGTGCTGGGTAAATATTTCCATTTCAAAAGACAGCAATCAGCCAAAAGAAAGGGATTACGGGCCCCATGCAAGTCTAAAACCCAGCAAGGTAGTCATTAAACCTTAAAGCTCCAAAAATAATTTCCTTTGACTTCATGGTCCCACATCCAGGGCACAGTGATGCAATGGGTGGGCTCCAAGGCCTTGGGCAGCTCCATCCCTGTGGTTCTGCAGGGCTTGGTCTCCAAGGCTGCTTTCAAACGCTGGCATTGAGTGCTTGTGGCTTTTTGCAGGCACATGGTGCAAACTGTTGGTGGATCTACTGTTCTGGAGTCTGGAGGACAGTGACCCTCTTCTCAAAGCTCCACTAGGGAGTGTCCCAGTGGGGACAATCTGTGGGGGTTCAAACCCCACGTTTCTCCTCTGTATTGCCCTAGTAGAGTTTATCTGTGAGGGCTCCACTCCTGCAGCAGGTTTGTGCCTAGATATCTAGGCTTTTTCATATGTTCTCTGAAATCTAGGCAAAGGCTCCCAAGCCTCAGTCCTTGCGCTCTGCGCACTCTCAGGCTTAATACCAAGTGGAAGCCACCAAGACCTATGGCTTGCACCCTCTAAAGCAGCAGACTGAGCTGTATCTGGGACGCTTTTAGCCACTGCTGGAGCTGGAACAGCTAGGATGCAGGGAGCAGTGTTCTGACTGAGGTGCAGGACAGTGGGACCCTGAGCCTTGCCCAGGAAACCATTCTTTCCTCCTAGGCCCCGAGGCCTGTGATTGGAGGGGCTGTCTCAAAGGTCTCTGATATACCTTCAAGGCATTTTTCCCATTGTCTTAGCTATTAGCAGTTGCCTTCCATTCAGTTATGCAAACTTCTGCAGCCTGCTTGAATGCCTCCCCTGAGAATGGGTTTTTCTTTTTACCACATTGCTAGACTGCACATTTTTCTGTTCCCCTTTTAAATATAAGTTCCAGTTTCAGATTATTTCTTTCCTCACACATATAAAGTAGGTTATCAGAAACAGCCAGGATAGCTAATTTTTTTTTTTTTTTTTTGAGACTGAGTCTTGCTGTGTTGCCCAGGCTGGAGTGCAGTGGTGCCATCTTGGCTCACTGCAAGCTCTGCCTCCCTGGTTCACCCCATTCTTCTGACTCAGCCTCCCGAGTAGCTGGGACTAGAGGTGCCCACCACCACACCTGGCTAATTTGTTTGTATTTTTAGTAGAGACGGGATTTCACTGTGTTAGCCAGGATGGTCTCGATCTCCCGACCTTGTGATCTACCCGCCGCGGCCTCCCAAAGTGCTGGAATTACAGGCATGAGACACTGTGCCCGGCCCAGTCAGGCTAAATCTTGAATGCTTTGCTGCTTAGATATTTATTTTGCTAGATACTCTAAGTCATCATTCTCGAGTTCAAAGTTCTATAGACCTTTATAGCAGGGGCACCATGCTGCCAGTTGCTTTGCTAAGGAACAAAAGTGACCTTTGCTCTAGTTCCCAATAAGTTTCTCATTTCCATATGAGACCTCCTCTATCTGGACTTCATTGTTCATATCACTATCATCATTTTGGTCACGATAATTTAAGAAGTCTCTGGGAAGTTCCAAATTTTCCTTCATCTTTCTCTCTTCTGAGCCACCACACATTTCCAACCTTTGTCCACTACCAAGTTCCAAAGTCACTTCCACATTTTCAGGTATCTTTATAGCAATGTCCTACTTCTTGGTACCAGTTTTCTGTATTATTTCGTTATTGCATTGCTATAAATAAATACCTCAGACTAGGTAGTTTATAAAGAAAAGAGGTTCAATTGGCTCATGGCTCTGCAGGATATACAGGAAGCATGATGGCTTCTAGGAAGGCCTCAGGAAATTTTCAATCATGGTGGAAGGTGAAGGGGAAGCAGGAACATCTTACATGGCCAGAGCAGGAGAAAGAAGGGAGGAAGGAGGTGCTATACACTTTTCAACAGCCAGATCTCATGGGAACTCTATCATGAGAATAGCATCCAGAGGGAAGTACACCCCCATGATCGAGTCACTTTCTACCAGGCCCCACTTTCAACATTGAGGATTACAATTTGACATGAGATTTAAGTGAGGGCACAGGTCCAAACCATATCAGGTATGCATCTCCATGCAAACAAAAGTAGTATAATAAATATACGTTTAATTCTCCCAGACCACCAGACTTATGAGGAACATTAAGATATTTTAATACATTGGATTATCAAAAATCAGAAATGCAATTAAGGAAGCATGTGATATAAGGTTTATTGAGATACAATTTGTGTGTGTGTGTGTGTGTGTGTGTGTGCACATTGCTTGGGGAGCCTTAGGATACTTACAATCATGGCAGAAGGCATAGCAGGCACCTTCTTCACAAGACAGCAGGATGGAGTGAATGAGTGCAAGCAGGGGAAATGCCAGATGCTTATAAAACCATCAGCCTCATGAAGTTCACTCATTATCACAAAAACAGTATGGGAGAAACCACTGCCATGATCCAATGACTTCCCACTGGGTGCCTCTCATGACACATAGGGATTATGGGAAGTATAATTCAACATGAGATTTGGAAGGGGACACAGACAAACCATATCATTCTACTCCTGACCCCTCCCAAATTTCACGTCCTCACATTTCAAAATCGATAATGCCTTCCCAGCAGTCCCTGAAAGTATTAACTCATTCCAGCATTAACCCTCAAGTTCACATCCAAAGTCTCATCTCAGACAAGGCAAGTTGCTTCTGCCTATGAGTCTGTAAAAATAAAAAGCAAGTTACTTTCTGGATACAAAGGGGGTACAAGCATTGGGTAAATACACTAATTCTAAATCAGAGAAATTGGCCAAAACAAAGGGGCTACAGGCTGCATACAAGTCTGAAATCCAATAGAGCGGTCAAATCTTAAAGCTTTGAAATGACCTCCTTTGACTCCATGTCACACATCCAGGTCACACTGATGCAAGAGGTGGGCTCCCATGGCCTTGGGCAGCTCCACCCCTGTGGGTTTGCAGGATACAGCTCCTCTCCTGGCTGCTTTCACTGGCTGACATTTAGTGTCTGCAGCTTTTCCAGGTGCACAGTACAAGCTATTGGTGGATCTACCATTTTGGGGTCTAGAGAATGGTGGCCCTCTTCTCACAGCTCCACTAGGCAGTGCCCCAGTGGGGGTACTGTGTGGGGACCCTGACCCCACATTTACCTTCTGCACTGCCTTAGCAGAAGTTTTCTTTTTTTTTTTTTATTATTATTATACTTTGAGTTCTAGGGTACATGTGCATAATGTGCAGGTTTGTTACATATGTATACTTGTGCCATGTTGGTGTGCTGCAGCCATCAACTCATCAGCACCCATCAACTCGTCATTTACATCAGGTATAACTCCCAATGCAATCCCTCCCCCCTCCCCCCTCCCCATGATAGGCCCCGGTGTGTGATGTTCCCCTTCCTGAGTCCAAGTGATCTCATTGTTCAGTTCCCACCTATGAGTGAGAACATGCGGTGTTTGGTTTTCTGTTCTTGTGATACTTTGCTAAGAATGATGGTTTCCAGCTGCATCCATATCCCTACAAAGGACACAAACTCATCCTTTTTTATGGCTGCATAGTATTCCATGGTGTATATGTGCCACATTTTCTTAATCCAGTCTGTCACTGATGGACATTTGGGTTGATTCCAAGTCTTTGCTATTGTGAATAGTGCCGCAATAAACATACGTGTGCATGTGTCTTTATAGCAGCATGATTTATAATCCTTTGGGTATATACCCAGTAATGGGATGGCTGGGTCATATGGTGCATCTAGTTCTAGATTCTTGAGGAATCGCCATACTGTTTTCCATAATGGTTGAACTAGTTTACAATCCCACCAACAGTGTAAAAGTGTTCCTATTTCTCCACATCCTCTCCAGCACCTGTTTTCATTAGGGCTCTGCTCCTGCAGCAAACTTCTGCCTGGACATCTGGGCATTTCCATGCATCCTCTGAAATCTAGGCAGAGGTTCCTAAACCTCAGTTCTTAACTTCTGTCCACCTGCAGGCCCAACACCACAGGAAAGCTGCCAAGGCTTAGGGCTTGCACCCTCTGAAGCAATGGCGTGAGCTGCATGTTGGCCCCTTTTAGCCACAGCTAGAGCTGGAGCAGTAGTGGCTGGGACACAGGGCACCAAGTCTGGAGGCTGCACACAGAGCAGCAGGGGGACCCTGGGACTGGCCCACTAAACAATTTTTCCCTCCTAGGTCTCTGGGCCTGTAATGGGAGGGGCTGCTGTGAAGGTCTCTAACAATCCCTGGAGACATTTTCCCCATTGTCTTGGTGATTAACATTTGTCTTCTCATTATTTATGCAAATTTATGCAGCTGGCTTGAATTTCTCCCTAGAAAATGGGTTTTTCTTTTCTACTGCATCATCAGGCTACAAATTTTCCAAACCTTTATGCTCTGCTTCCTCTCGAACACTTTGCCACTTAGAAATTTCTTCTGCCAGATACCCTAAATCATCTCTCTCAAAGTTCCATGAATCTCTAGGGCAGGAGCAAAATGCTGCCAGTCTCTTTGCTAAAGCATAGCAAGAGTCACTATTATTCCAGTTCCCAAGAAGTTCCTTATCTCCATCTGAGTCCACCTCAGCCTGAACTTCATTGTCCATGTCACTATGAGCATCTTGATCAAAGCCATTCGACAAGTCTCTAGGAAATTCCAAACTTTTCCCATATCTTCCTGGGAGATCTGGACTTCATTGTTCATATCTTTATCTGTTCCAAACTCTGCCTGTTACCCAGTTCCAAAGTTGCTTCTACATTTTGGGTATCTTTACAGCAGTGCCCAATACTTCTGGTATCAATTTACTGTATTAGTCCGTTCTCACACTACTATAAAGAAGTACCTGAGACTGGTTAATTTTAAAGGAAAGGGGTTTAAATTGACTCATGGTTCTGCATTGTCAGGGAAGCCTCAGGAAACTTACAATCATGACAGAAGGCAAAACAGGCACCTTTTTCACAGGGCAGCAGGATGAAGTGAGTGAGTGCAAGCAGGGAAATGCCAGATGCTTATAAAACCATCAGATCTCATGAAACTCACTCATTATTGTGAGAACAGCATGGGAGAAACCACTGCCATTATCCAGTTACTTCCCTCAGGTCCCTTTCATGACATCTGAAGATTATGGGAACGACAATTTAAGATGAAATTTAGGTGGGGACACAGCCAAACCATATCAGACTTAGGTGTTTTCTTGTAGGGCTGAGTGGTCAAGATATAATATATGACCTGTAATACTGAAATCCACTCTTTTTTTGTTTTGACGGGATTTTGCTTTCGTTGCTCAGGCTGGAGTGCAATGGTGCGATCTCGGCTCACTGCCACCTCCCACCTCCCAGGTTCAAACGATTCTCCTATCTCAGCCTCCCAAGTAGCTGGGATTACAGGCATGTGCCACCATGCCTGGCTAATTTTTGTATTTTTAGTAGAGATGGGGTTTCACTGTATTGGTTAGGCTGGTGTTGAACTCCTGAACTCCAGGGATCCACCTGCCTTGGCCTCCCAAAATGCTGGGATTACAGGCATGAGCCACCTCACCTGGTCCTAAAATCTACCCTTTAAAATGGAAGGTAATTCAGAAACTTGCTAAATATTCTTATTGTCCAAATAAGTATCATTATTGTTTTATTATTTAATTTAAAAATTACTTTTAAAATTAATTTTAATTTAAAAAAGTTTAATTGACAATTCATAAGTGCCATTATTCTTGATTGCAGAGTTTCAAAAATAACCAAATCATTCTGAAGGATAAACTATTATATTTCTTGCTCTACCTTTCAAATAACCTCAAATTTGCTGCCTCGAGGCCATGTCAAATTGATTAGTAGGAGGTCAAATTATTTCTAGGAAATACATCCCTTAAATATCCCTAAGGAGTCTAAGGGGTCTTAAATATGTAACCTGAACATGCTACTAATGCCAATAGCAGTTTATGTCTTTAAACATAATTCCACAATAGGTCGGAGAACATAGTGTTCCTATGTGTAAATTCAGAGTGATTGCTGCAACTAATATCAAACATTTATTGAATGCTTGCAATGTACCTGGCACTATCACGTACACATTTTCAAATTAATTCATTTCATCCTCCCAAAACCCTATGAAGTAGTCATAGTTATTGTTTGTAATTAACAGACAGGAAGATTGAGGCATGGGAAAGTGAAGTAACTTGCCTAGGATCACACATCTTGGAAGGGGCTGAATCAATTCAAACCTAGACTGTCTGGGACCAACGTTTGTATTACTAACTTTTCATTGTGTGACACATTGTATCTGTTGTGATTTTTTTATCGTGCTGATTCCTTTCTGCTGAATTGTTAATTGGTGTTCAGCTAATCATGGTCCAGGGTCCACACTCTCTTTAAATTTCTATTCTCTTTAGAATTACTCATCTCTGAGTTGTTTCAAGGTTTTAGTTCATATTGCTGCTATCGCCCTCTTTACTGTAGGGAAACCCTTAACTTTTTCCTCTTAGACCGAGCTCTTTTGTGCTGGCATCTCACAGCAGAGCTACTTGTGGCCCAGGGATTTAGCAATTTTACTGTTGCATTGTCTCCCAGGTTAAGAGGAGAGGAGGAGGGCTGGCAGAGAGGACTACACAGGAAGAGTTCACAAGCACAGTCTTGATTTGAATTCATAAGTCCTACCTTCAACCCTAATATTCATACCTTGTTGCTGAATCTAGCTAATTCAAGCAGACTTCTTAATTCTTCGTAGAGATTTCTTCTCAGGGGACCACACCTTTGTCTATTCCCCAGTTGTGGATATATTTTAAGGTGTTCTCTCTGGCTCCTGGAGCTCCTGGGCCCCTTCTAAAGCAGAGGGGTAACTAGACCCAGAAGTGCTCTTAGGTATTCTGTATCATAGGATACCATTGCCTATTCAAAGTCTGCCATAAGACAAATTATATACAGTCACTAAGGAAACCAATGACCAAATATTTTAAAAAATGAAATAGCAATATATGTGCCTTTTTATGAAGACATTAATTAATATCTAGGAGCATGTCTGATAAGTATGTAATTTCAAAATTATTATGAACAGAAATGATGTTTCAAAATGTATGCAAATTGTAGAGGATATAAAATATCTGTTTTATATAGTGACAAACCACAGGAACTACTAATACAAGTGTGGTTTGTTGCCTCCATTTGTAATTGGTGTAAATGCTCAGTCTCACTTATAAGTTAGTGAAGATAAGAGGGACCTATTTTTCCATTGGAGTTCACATACCCTGAATTCTCTCATGTACCTCCTTAGGTAACACCCATGTACTTTACATATCATTTTTCTGTTAGAGGGTAGAATTTAGCCCATCTATGGTAGCTTAGCAGAAGAGATATAAGTTCATAGACAGATAGAGGCAGACTTTGGTGAAAAAATGTTTGAGTCTAGTAAAATTGATTAGGAAGGATGCTAAATAGGGATTTTTAAGTTTTGGCTCCAGCTTCAATTCTGCTGCTAACCATCTGGGTTACATTGGACAATAAAATGTACTTCTCCAGGTCTCAGATCTCATCAGGAAAGTAAGAAAGTTGGACCAGCTGATCTCTGAGGAACTATTTTGATTTCACAACCTATTATTCTACCTTACTTATGATTTTACTTGGTTCCATGTCACCCATATTTATTCCTCTATAATATTACACAAGAACAGGAAAATGTCATATCATTTGCCAAACTATTTCCCCAGGATATCCTTCACTTCAGAATTTACCTTTCTTTTCCCTCCAGGAATAAGAACATTACCTGAAACAAATGCTCCTTTCCTTGAATGAAGATATTTGTCAGCTAAAGTAGGCTTTGCACAAACTTAAGAAAAAAGCAGACTTAGATGTAAAATAAACTATTTTCTTGGCTAGTTGAGTTTTGCATCTCCTCCATTGGTTACTTTTTTTATTATTTGAGTTTCAAGAGGTTGTTTTCTCATAGCCTTACTTGTCTTTTGAAAAATTCTTCCTTCATTAAAACCACAAGTAATAATATTAAAGAGTAAAATGGAAATAAATCAAAGAAAATTGTCTTTCTACCTTACTTTTCATTTTAATCAAGGCTGAGGAAATACTCCTCAGTGATGCCCAAGCAGTGGATGGTCTAAGTTGAGGTAGCCAAAGCCATAGGAATACTGGAGGGTTTAACCATATTTAAACTCTTAGATCAGTTAGTATGGTGGTTTTGGAGGCTGTCTCCAGTCTCATTGTGGCTTTGTGTTTCTCAGGTGGCTTTGTGTTTCTGTTCTTAACAAAGGCTGTCCTCAAGAAAAGGTATTTAACTAGAAATCTAACCTATTAAGATTTCATTAGAGCGTAACTGAACTGGGCGGGGGAGAAAAATACTTAATCCCAGACCCCTGTAGCTATCTTACCCTACCTAAACAGGCAGTGTCAGTGGAATTAGAGAACACTTATGAAGTTCACAGCCCAAAGGCACATACTTACTAACAGACTGATGTCTAATCACAGAACTGTGGAATATTTCCCAACCACATACATCTTACCACCACATCACTAAAGGCCTTGGACTATTTACTGGACTTCTTTTTACACAGTCTCTCATGTCCAGCTTTCAACAAAAAATTACAAGGCATACTAAAAGGCAAAATACACAGTTTGAAGAGACAGGGCAAGTATCAGAACCACACTCATAATAGCACAGGGATGTTCAAATTATCAAACTGGGAAACAACTGTGATTAATATGCTGAGGACTCTAATGAAAAATGTGGACAATATGAAAGAACAGAAGGGTAACAAAACAACAATGAGATATCATCTCACACCAGTTACAATGGCTACTATCAAAAAGAAAAAAATAACAAATGCTGATTAGGATGCAGATGCAGAGTAAAAGGAACTCTTATACTATTGATATGAATGTGAACTAGTACAACCACTGTGGAAAACAGTATGGAGATTTCTCAAAAAACTACAACTAGAACTACATTTCTCAAAAAACTACAACTAGAACTACCATATGATTCAGCACCCCACTACTGTATGTGTGTGTATATATATCCAAAGGAAACAAAATGAAGATATTGAAGATATATCTATATCCCCATGTTTATTACAGCACTTTTCATAATAGCCAAGAAATGGAATCAACCTAAGTGTCCATCAAGAGATGAATGAATAAAGAAAATGTGGTATTAGCTGGGCATGGTGGTGCACCTCTGTAGTCCCAGCTATTCTGGACTCTGATGTGGGAGAATAGCATGAGCCCAGGTGTTTGAGGCTGCAGTGAGCTATGATTATGCTATTGCATTCCAGCCTGGGTGACAGAATGAGACCCCATTTCTAAAAAATAAAAAAATGTGATATATAATGAAATACTACTCAGCCATAAAAAAGAATGAAATCCTGTCATTTGGATGTTGTGTTACTGGAGGATATTGTGTTAAGTGAAAAACGTGTTCTCACTCATACGTGGAAGCTAAAAAATAGTTTATCTCATGGAAGTAGAGAGTAGAATAGTGGTTACTAGAAGCTGGGGAGGTAAGGGAAGGTAGGATAGGGAGCGATTAAAGAATGCAAAATTACAGCTCCATAGGAGGAGTAACTTCTAGTGTTCTCTAGCACTGTAGAGTGACTATAGTTAACACTAGTTTGTTATATACTTTTGAATAGCTAGAAAAGAAGATTTTGAATGTTCCCAAAACAAAAAAACATGATAAATATTTGATGTAATAGATATGCTAATTACCCTGATTTGACTACTATATGTTATATGTATAGAAATGTCACTATGTACCCCATAACTCTCTATAATGACTATGTGTCAAATTAAAAAAAGAACAGATGGTTCATGTCAGTAGATAGATGGAAATTCTAAGAAAGAATAAAAAAGAAATGCTAGAGATAAAAAACACTGTAATGATGATCTTTGATGGGCTCATTAGTGGATTGGACATGACTTAGAAAAGAATCTCTGAGCGTGAAGATGTGTTAATGGAAACTTTGCAGACTGAAAATCAAGAAGAAAAATGACTATAAAAAAAGAACAGGATATCCAAGAACTGAGGGACAACTACAGAAGGCATAACATACTTATAATAGGAATAAGAATGAGAAGAAAGAAGAGAGAAATATTTTAAGCAATAATGACTAAGAATTTTCCCAAATTAATGTCAGACATCAAACTGCAGATCCAGGAAGCTCAGAGAACACCAAGCAGGATAAACATCAAAGAAGCTACATCTAGGGATATCATATTCAAGCTGCAGAAAATGAAAGAGAAAAAAAAGTCCTGAATGAAGCCAGAGGAAAAAATACCTTACTTTATAGAAAAGCAAAACAAGAATCATATCCAAATTCTCAGAAATCAAGAAAGAAAGAAGAAAGTGGAGTGAAATATTTAAAAATGTTGAGGGAATGGATATATAAATGTACTTCCTGAATGTACTATTTAAGGGCATGCAAACTTGAATTTTGTATTGGAGATATATGTTTTTCATAGCGATAAGGACTCTGGAGTTAGTCAGAAATTGATTCTGTTTTTGTGGTAGCTGACTACAAAAATGGCCACAATTATCCATGCCTTTGTGGAAATGTACCCTTTACAGTATGATTTTGCAGCTCTTCCCATCTATTTTCAACCCTCAAATCTGAGCTGGCATTATGACTTGCTTTGACTCACAGAAAGTGGCAAAGCCATGGTGTGCCAATTCTAAGAAGAGCCCTCAAGAAGTTTTGCTTATATCTAAACACTCTCTAGGGATCCAGTGTCTGCCATGGAAAAAACAGAGCTGATTCAGCTCACTTGTTCTAGTTGAGCCCCAGAAATGAGACAGCCCAGTGAAGATCAACAAAACTGCATACTGGACCCCCAGCTAACCTCAGATGCACAAGGACTCCTAGGAAGAAAAGAGGAATTGCCCAACCAAACCAAGCCAAAGTAGTAATCTGACTATTGCGATCTAAATAGATGGTAGTTGTTTTAAGCTAGTAAGTTTTAATGGTTTTAGTGTGACTTGTAATGCAGAATTACTGTGGCAGTAGATATGTGATACAGTCTTTGTCTTTTACCAACTATGTTCTTAGGCAACGTACCTGTCTTGACACCTGAGTTTCCTCCTCTTTTAATTGGAGTTAATATTAAGACGTATCTCACAGGATTACTGTAAGATTACGTGACAAGATGTACCATAAATGACACAGATGAGGAACTCAATACGATCTAGTTATTACTATTATTTTCCTTTTCACCATGAACAAACAAGGCTTATACAAGAGGCCTTTTTGCTTTTCTTGATGCTTTGGGTATTGGCTCCTTTTCATGGTACAAATAAATGGTAGCAAATAAAACCCATCTTCCAAACTAGAACATGGTGCAGGTAACAGTAAGGAACTCTGAAATCAGATTGTCAAGACTCAAATTCCCTGCTCTATTATATTCCAGCTGTGTGGACTTGGGTAACTTAATTTCTCTGTGCTTTAGAGTATTCACTTGTAAAATGGGGCAAATAATAATTCCTGCTCCTACAGTTGTTGTGAACATTAAATGATGAACATTTAAAATGATTGGAGCGGTGCTGAGCACAAGGTATACACTTGGAGCGCTTGGTAAATGTTTTACATTATTGCTATTATATATTATTATTATTATTAAGATGTCTGCATCACCTAGAGATCAGCTGAATCTCAGGCTTGTACCATGTGAAATTCTTCGGGAGCTTCTGAATTAAGCAGGGGGATATTTGGCCACTCCTCTGTAGTCCATAGGGCAGTGGCCATTTACTAGATTTCAACCATCTGGCAGACAGCTGGCAGATGCTGAGATCTTTACATATTGTCATAATGAACAACTGGTCCAGAATTAACACACTAAAGAGATTCTGAAGAGAGCCAGAAAATGGGAAATGGGAATAATCCATTGCTCTGAGCAAGTGACACTGGCTCATGTGAGTATGGATTTGGGGTTAGCCTCCAAACAAAGAACTAAAAGCAAAACAACAACAACAACAAAAATAAAACAGTTGCCAATGAGTCAGGGCTAGTTTTGAGGGAGCTGGACCAACAGTCCAGCTAAGCTGAAGGGGATTACACCTTTAAGATGAAGTAACACTGAAAAATTCTCTTGATATATCTTTAAAAGGAGACACATTACACTTAGAGGTAGGAAAAAGAAGAAAGGAATTGTGTATGTTATTAAGAAAAATGGGCCTTTGAGTATGACAGAAATGGTTTTGATTTCTCTCCTTCTCATTTAAGACCTGCATAACCTTGAAAAATTTCTTTATCTATCTCGTTTCACTTTCCTTTTTAAAGTTAGAATAATAATTCTCTCATAGAGCTAATGAAGGGATTAAATCATTTAACTATTTAAAATGCCTAACAGTGTCTGACACTTAATAGGCACTTAATAAATGGTATATGTTCCTGTTATTATTGTTATTAATTATACCTCGTTTGCCAAATTTTTTGTATTGCCAAAATCTCCACCTTGAGTCACCATTTTCTGTGCTTCATTTGCTCTGGTTTAGCCTTCCATTTTTCTATGCATTCCACAGAACTTTTGACATCCACCCTTTAGATACCCAACTACTGACTGATATTACACACCTGATTGATTACCTCCTGGGCTGACTTTGACATCAGGCATCTGCATCATTTTTACTCGCTTGTTCAAGGTTCTAATTTCCCTATATCCTGTCTTTGTCAGTGGATAAGAGATCACAGAAAGCAAATGAGACATAAGGAATTGTCTAATGTTGGAGGAAAATATCAGGAAGGCAGGGAACAGGGTCTACAAGGTCAGGGAGTCAGAAAATGAGGTACCAATTGTCAATGTGGTTTTAAGTTCTTCTTGAGAAAGAATAAGAAATATGTGCTCTGAGTGATTTCTACTCTGAAATAGGTTAAACCTGGACATAGGCTCTTAAATTGGGAACAGAATTTAGAGATTCTCCAGATCATTTTCTCTACTGCTTTCTTCAAGTTGATGATGAAAATTTGAAAACAATAAAAAATAAGGGTAAGTTAGGATAAAAGTTATAATAATACACTTCTTTTTCTATGCAGCTGATTAGATTTATCTCTGTTCCTTCTTTCACTCTATAACATTTATCACTTTTAAAACTGGATCATCAGAGCTCGGGTGAATTAAACCATGTTTACAGGTTGGATCCCATTAGCTCCAATTTTCTTCACCTAGTTGTAGGTACCATGCAGTACCTGAAGAACTGTTTAAGAGTGTTGATAGATCAAACAAAAGTCCTTTTTACAACCAAGCAAACAAAGTTCAGCAGAGATTTACTGTGGGCCAACAGTGTCACTTTCCTGTGAAAATGTAGGATTCCTTCAATCAGGCCCACCCACCACACCTCTTAGCAAGAACATACTGCTCGGTAGCAAAGATGATCACTTTAACATTTTGGAACTTCAACTGGTACAAACTCAGATATAATGAAGCTCATAAATATGCAAATAGATGGGCTAGATATAAAGTATAATTTTCTTCCCATTTCAAGTACATCCATTGTCTAAATAGTCCTGCCTCCACTGAAAGATCTGGGGATTTGTGCATTTCTATACTATATTTCTCTCTGGTTTATTTCTCTTGTGACCTTCCTTGGAATTTTGGAAATTTTGAAATTTAGTTCCTTATAGTTGATAGGTTCATAGATGATAACGAATTAATGTGCCAATGCTTTATACTAAAACACATCATTTCTTTGCTTCTGATAGTTGTTTCTGATAGAATATGCAAATCCCAAGATAGAGCATAATGATGAAATAATATCAAATAATGCAGCTGAGGGAGTTTCTACAAAATAAATAAGGTGGTCACCAGCCATTGTTGTTCATGCCCTTTAAATCCTTCTTCTCAGACCCATTTATAGCAGATGACTTGGGCTGCATCATCCTCATGCTGTTGTCTGTGGGACAAATGAAATAACTTCTTTGTGTTTCAGTTTCTTCATCTAGGAAATGTGGCTGTCAGTACTTTTCTTTTAGAGGGGAATTTTGAAGAACAAATGAGATAATTCATGTTGAGTTATGGATGTACATGTAATATTTACCTAGTAAGTTATAGTTATTATTATTAATAATAACCTCATGGTTGATTGATATATAGTTGCAAGGTGATTAACTTTGGTTAAGAATGCAGTGTGGCCGTGCACGGTGGCTCAAGCCTGTAATCCCAGCACTTTGGGAGGCCGAGGCGGGCGGATCACGAGGTCAGGAGATCGAGACCATCCTGGCTAACACGGTGAAACCCCGTCTCTACTAAAAATGCAAAAAATTAGCCGGGCGTGGTGGTGGCGCCTGTAGTCGCAGCTACTCGGGGGCTGAGGCAGGAGAATGACTTGAACCCGGTAGGCGGAGCTTGCAGTGAGCCGAGATCGCGCCACTGCACTCCAGCCTGGGCGACAGAGCCAGACTCTGTCTCCAAAAAAAAAAAAAAAAAAAAAAGGAATGCAGTGTGAAATCTCACAGCAGATTGGAGCTATGGGGTTGAGTTAGAGATTGAGTTATTACTCATCAGTGGAACTAGTAAACAAAACTGCAAAAAATCATCTTGGAAGGAAAGACTAGATTGAATATTTCTAATTCATATGAACTGTTTCATTGTAAACACATTATAAATCCCTGCTTATATAAACAATAATTTTTATCTTCCTACAAGCATAATTTTAATCCTTAGAGCTTTATTTGATAGTAATGACTAAGTCAGTAACAATTCTCACCCTAATATTTTTAGTCTGGAGCTGCCCTTTTCCCAAGATGATTTAGCTTGAGAAGAAAACTAGGATTTAAATTGCCACATTTACAATGTCACCGTGTATTGGTTCATAGCATCCATTCTTGCAATAATAATTGCATTATTGAATACCTATTTTATTCCAGGAAGCAGGTTAAGTCCTAGAAAAATAAAAATCCTATCTCTGCCCTCAAGGAATTTAGCCTTGTGGATGAACAGAAGTACAAATAAAGATTATCATGTAACAGAAGATATATTATGATCAAGTCTTGTGCAAGATCTTAACAGGAAGAAGAAGAAGACTTTTGACTTAGTTATAGGAATATAATTGATAGGATTTTGACCCAGAAAGGATTTTTTAGAAAATATTGAATCCAAGTAGAAAGGCATCATTTAAAACCATGGTTAAACCTTCAGAATAGGCTGGCTTCAGAAGCGGTGCCTCACGCCTGTAATGCCAGCATTTTGGGAGGCCGAGGCAGGCGGATCATGAGGTCATCCTGGCCAACTTGGTGAAACCCCGTGTCTACTAAAAATACAAAAATTAGCTGGGTGTGGTGGCGCTAGACTGTAATCCCAGCTACTCGGGAGGCTGAGGCAGGAGAATCACTTGAACCTGGGAGGCGGAGCTTGCAGTGAACCGAGATCGCGCCACTGCACTCCAGCCTGGTGTCTCGGCTCAAAAACAAAACAAAACAAAACAAAACAAAAAATCTTCAGAATCTTAGCAGGAACTCTCTGAGAATAGAAATATTCTTATGGTGCCTCTTTGCTCTTCCTAAATTCAAGCTTCTGTTTTCAAGAAAAGAAGAAAGACTGTACTGCTACCACTAGGACCAGGGTGAGCTTTCAGGAATCAGAGTGGTCAGGACTCATTGATAACATCTTGGGAGAGAGATAGAACATCTGTGGCTTCAGATGCAGCCAGTCTCCTTCAGTGGGAGCCACCCTGTGAGCAGTGAATAAAATAATCCGGACTTCCCTTCCTCTCTGTGAACTGTGGTTGGTTTATTTGTTTTTGTTTTTACTAATTGATTTGTGGTCTGTGGCTCACATTTCTGGCTTATCCCCTAGCCTTCAGATTTATGTCACCTTCCTGTATTGGTTTGTGTGGAATCATCATCACCATGATGAATGATTAAGGACTTATTCCACATCCGTCTCTAATCATTGCCCTCTTCATCCAGGCAAGGCACTATTATCAGTTCATAAGACAGAAAAGTTAAGTGACTTGCCCAAAGTCTCACAACAAGTAAGTGGCGGAGTGGATGTTTGAACCGAGGTGTATCTGACTCTAAGGTTTCTTCCCTACCTCCTTATAGACTACATCTGCAAAAATGACTGTTGGCGCTGCCTCTGTCTGTCCCAGACTGCTGTGTCTGAAACCTAACTACAGGCTCTTGATAATGACTTCTTATACTTCCAGGTCTGTTTAGCCCCGTCCTGTCATGTAAGAATGCACCATACGCCCTGAGAAATGCAAAGGAAGTTGGGTATACAAGGCCCTGAATGAATATGAAAACAACTTAGACAAAATCAGAATCCTTCTCTTTATTTTAGGCCTAAGTTGTGATAATATGACTGTGTCAACCTGTTATTTGGAAATAAAACAAATTACTTTGCAAGAGCCTCAGTGGGCAGAGGCTGTCACCTTCCTCTGAGGGTCCTCTTCACCTAATATAGGACAAGGCCATTTCTGCTTCATTTGCTCAATAGGAAGGAAGTCTCATTCTTGCTGTAGCCTCAACTCATGCAGCCACAATACTTGTTGTCACTATTGATCACTGCATACACATAAAGAATTGGTCGTATGATTAGTACAACGTGCTGGAGGTAATAATGAAAGAGTGTTGGGCTTGAGTCAGCTTAATTTATGTCTAGCCTGAACGTGTAAACTGTCTCCTTCTGTCAGATATGGTGATTTCATTACGAGTGTAGCGCTGAATGGTGTGTGCCATGCATCAAGCTAATGAATATATAAATCCAAACAGTAATTGAATTTCTGCATTGATGATAAACGTTCCTTGTAAAGAAAAAAAAAAAACCACATTCAGTAGGGACAAAGAAAATAGTCTGGGGAAGGTAGCATGCTGGCATGATTTGTATTATCAGAAGGCAACTTGGTGGCAATATAGAGAAGGATTGGATCAAGGAAAATGCCCCCAGCCTGTCTATTCCATAGAGGAAGCAAGGAACAAGGAGAACAGGTATTTTCTGAGTAAGATTCTTATCCTACCTTCCCCATGTAATTTTTCACCTGCTTGGAAACTTCTTTGCCTGAGAGAACAGAATGTGGTGAATATGAAACAGGTTCTGGAGACATGGAGACTTGGATTTGCCCAGCTCTGTCATTTCCTAGCTATATACCCTTGAGTAGGTTAGTTTCCCATCATTATAATTGGGATAATCATCTCATTCCAGCTGTCAGAAGGACTAAATTCTTTTGTCATTGTTTTTGTTTACTCCTGGCCAACACCATACAATGGAAAATATTGGGGTTGCATTTTAGAGACATGTGTAGCTAATTCAAGCCCCAAGGCTCTGGGACTCCAGTTCTTTCCGATCTTCCTCCATTCCCTCTGGAGAGCACTGAGAGGATAATTAAGAGCTTTTCAATTTAACCATTTCCTTGGGTATTTGTAAACAAAAGCTGACCTACTTGTTTGTCTCTGTAGTAACTCACATCATGGTTGGAGGCATATAGGCCTACCTTTGCCAATAAGAACTGTTTTCTGACCATTCTTCAGGCTACTTCTTTTACAGACTGTTCTAAAACTTTTCTCCTCTTTGGTCAGCAGGTCATTTTTGAGTCTCTCCTTTTTTCCTGAAGGGTGCTGGCCAATACCCCCTGAATTCATCTACCCTATACAATCATTGCCCCCCACATACTAAAAATTTTGGGGCAGCTGACTTTTCTCATGTGTCTACATACTTTCAGGTAACTGGGCTGTTCTCAACGTTTTTGAGAGAAGCTTACAGGACATTTTTGTTTCTGCTCAATTCCCTATCTTAGAGATTTTAGAACATGAATAGGCATCAGAGAATTTATGTAAATTTTTGTGTATACATACAAGTATTTGCATGTGCATTTTAAAAATTAGAAGTGACATATTGTTTACCAATTCTCCAGTTGTCGTTTGTCCTCTGAAACATTAAGAATCATTTTTAGTAGTCGGTTTCTGTATTCTATAGCAATCATGTAGGAATAGGTCTTTGAACAGTGAGGGGCTCTTGATTCTCTTCCAGTGTGGGCTTGGGAAAGCACATCTTTATAAAACCTGACTTCTCTTAGTTTTCCTTTCCTTCCTTATCAATCTCTTTCTCTATTCCCTCAGAACAAATTCTCATCTCTATAGTGAGACCTCCGATGGGGTGCAGCAGTGCCTGGATGGCCCCTCATCCTCTTCACTCCTCTACCAAACACTTACTCCTCTCTCCTCACACACTTTAAAAATCACCTCCTTTGTAATTCTCCAGTGTAAAGCCCATGTCACTGTCTTCCATTGTGTCTCCAACATCTAGTACAGAGCCTACCACATGATAAACATTGATCAAAAATGTTTATAGGTTGTCAGTAGTTATCCTCCTTCGATTTACAATTTCTGAATCTGTGATGCCATGTCTTCCCTCTCCTTCTTATTTTCACAGACTTTGTGCAGAGAAGAGGGTCTATTTTACCTTCCCTTCATCCCAGGCAGATGATGGCATGTTTTTAATCTCAGGGATGCCTTTAGAGGATGAAGTGAAACTACCTAAATAGAGTGCTTAGCGTGATGCCTAGCACATAGTGGTGATAAATAACTAATGGCTAATATTAACAGTAGTAGTCTATAACTCATACCTGGTGACGGTTAGTGCTCATAAGCCTGTTATATCTGGCAGTAGTACTATTCCTATGCTCTATTGTAGATAGAACTTTTGCCACCATGTTTAGCAGCAAGAGGGCAGGTAATGGCTCCTGGCTTAGGCCCTGAAATTCACGGCCCTGCACACTGAAATGAAGCGAATCATTATCAGAGGATGGGACCTTCAGGCTCTTTGCTGTCTGGCTCAAGCA
The DNA here is from genome assembly GCF_003255815.1 of Theropithecus gelada. NCBI lineage: Eukaryota > Metazoa > Chordata > Mammalia > Primates > Cercopithecidae > Theropithecus > Theropithecus gelada. Next base: position 28,329,895 of record NC_037682.1, on the reverse strand, counting down.
ATGGGGAGGAGGCAGCAGCTGCTTCTGATGCTTCCAGTAATTATGATGGAAGATTATGCAATTCCATGTAGTATCCAGGACCCGAAGGGAACAATCTGGGCTAAGTCAGCATGTGCCTAATGAAATCGTTTAGCTTGGGCTACTGTCTTACCTACCACAAGCTGTGATCTACTGTGTGCTAACAAAGCAGCCCTGGGAGATGATGCTGCTTGGGAAAGGGAAATGCTTGGAAAAATTCACTCCTTTTATCCGGCCTTCAAATTTCTACTTTGATCCAAGTGGCTTGAAGGCTGGCTTGGAAAATAACTTGTTCCCCATGGCCAGAATGGGAGTTTCTATCTTTAAATGGAGGCACCTTACTTCCCCAACTTGCCTTCCCCAAATCAGGCGGCACTTTCTGCTGTGCCCGCTGGGGTCAGCACTTTGATGACTTCCCGTCGCTCTGTACTGCTTCTGGCAGCCACCCACAGAAAATGAGTCAGGTAGATTCACACATGGGTTTCAATTAGATGCTCAATTTATTAATATGCTGCTGTGTGGTTGTCGGTGATGTGAATCTTATACAGTATCTAAGCAACTGATCCTGAGTCTCAGAGCCTGTTTATATGTCTCCTGCAATGTGACACCCTGCCTCTTCCCTACAAACAGGAAGTGGGTTGAGGCAATATGTCGCTGGACAGCAGATGATGGCTCACGTAATTATTATAAGATTGCCTTTATTCACCTTTCCCTATGTTTTACAAGAGGAGGAATGCTGGGAGTTTGTAGGAATATGACATGGAGGCATTTTGGATTTTGTGAGAGTACGCATGTCAGAATGAGAGGCGAGCACAGTCATTATGCCTGATGAGTCTAGCTACCTCCATTAAAGGCTCCTTCCTAGAATGTGTGTCTATTCGATGCATTTTGTGCACCATTTGCTTTGGCTTTCTGGTCCATGCTATGTGGTATCCCTACACAGATGTTTTAGCAATATGGAATATCTCCTCACATACTTGATGAAGATAAGTATGGGAATCAACATTGACTGACTAATAACCCAAGTTTTTACCTGGATTTCTTTTTTCTTTCATTGCTACATGATTTGCATTGGCTGACATGGAGAGAACGGGGTTAAAGATGACTGATTTGCTTATTAATTTAATAGAATGATAGTCTAAAATAATAAAACAAACAAGCAAACAAAATTAACTAATTTCTCTTTCAAAGTAAATTGTCTGCTTGTTGGGCTGAATTTGATTAAATCATCTGGTTGTTCTGGCATCATGTAGACAGCACACCATAATCTTATGTGTCAAGCTAATGAACATTGAAATGAATCGATGAAACATCTGTTTCCAGTGAAGGAAACACTAACGTGTCATGTAAATGGCAACTCCTACACAACACCAGATGATTTTTTTTCTCTTGTCCTTAGCAGAGGCTAAGGAGTGGGATTATAGGAAGTCATCGTTACCTGTGATTTGACGAGACTCTATTGCAAGTATCCTCCGTGGAGCCACACGGTAAGTTTGTTTAGCAATATCAACTGAACACCTAGAGTGTGCTCATAGCAGCATTTTTGCTTCGTGTAGGAGAAAAAATGTTAAGAAATGACCTGGGCCAGGCTTGCCCTTCACATTTGTAGGACTCGGGGAAAGAGTGCAAATGTAAGTCTAGAAGACATAGGTATTTACTTATTTACATATTTATTTATCCTTTTGAGACAAAGTCTTGCTCCGTCACCCAGGCTGCAGTGCAATGGCACAATCTTGCTCACCACAACCTCCGCCTCCTGGGTTCAAATGATTCTGTTGCCTGAGTCTCCCAAGTAGCTGAGATTACAGGCATGTGCCACCATATCCAGCTAATTTTTGTATGTTTAGTAGAGTTGGGGTTTCACCATGTTAGCCAGGCAGGTCTTGAACTCCTGACCTCAAGTGACCTGCCTGCCTCGGTCTCTCAAAGTGCTAGAATTACTGGCATGAACCTCCGCACCCAACCTAGAGGACATAGGTCTTTAGAAGTTACAAATCATACCCACAAATGTTTATATAAAGTATACATAAAATATGATCCATCTTTGTTGACAAATACAACTTTATATTATCCTGCAATGCCAGACTCAAATTTAGCATTCTTGGTGAATCATAATTCTGTATTGAAACCTGGTGATGTAGGGAAAGCCATCTTTCAGCCCCCAGCTCCTAGCCCATGGCCTTCCATCTTTATCTTTCCATTTCCATCTCCTTTTCACACAAAAACAGATACCCAAGTCTGCGTATCCAAGCTCCACCGATATCACTTAAGCCACTGCCCCTGCCAGCCTTCGGCTATATACACTAATGGTGTAGCTGATTCTGGGGAGTTTCCCAGGATCCAGGGCCCTAGACCATTTGGGCCAGAAATTCTGAAGTCCTAGATAAACAAAACATGATCAAAAAGAGGGGCCACCAGCTTCTGGTGGTCAGGTCCTCTTGGAGCATAAAGTGGGACATGACTGGAAAATGGTCTTGCTTGTATCTGAGTGGTACTAAATTTTTCTCAACTATAACATTTCTTAATTTATATTTCTGCTTCAGCTTTTCTTCCCTCTGATTAGTTTACACTGAGTCCATTGATTGATTAGCTCTTAGCCAATTTGAACTTTACCCAGAATCTCTTGATTTTCTTATAACTCCAAGTTGACTACAGAATATGGCACTCCTCATACCCACATAAAATACTGCAAGACAGTGGTTTAAAGGCAGAGCTTAGACTTATGCCCTCCCATTTCCAGGCTTAGTTTACCTCTTAGAGGTTTAGTTAACCTCTCCAAATCTGTATAATAGGAGTACTAACCCTTAGTCCATAAAGAGAAAATGAAGATTAAATGAGAAAAAAATGTAACGCAGTGTCTAGTAAGTAGACACTTAGTACTGTCAATAATGATTAATAGTAGTACTAATGATTATTCTTGTTATTCTTGTTAGTGGTTAAGAATGAGGACTATTCAGAAGTAGGACTGACTTAACTTGAATTATTCATTTTTGTGTTACCTTTACAGGCAATTTACTGAAGCTATATGTACTTAATCTATAAATTGGAGTTAATAATTGATCTTATTTCATAAACTTGATGTTAAGATTAAATGAGCTAATATGTGAAAATTGCTTAGATATATGCACACAGTATATACTCAGTAGTAATTATTATACCACTCCCTTTCAACCTTTGAAGGTGATTTTAAGCTTTGGCTTTGGTGGGAGGAACCTGCAGCTCTTTTATAGGTTAAGTCAGAAGACTTTAAGCATCTTTCCTACATGAGCCGCCCCCCTGCCCTTTTTTTTTTTTTTTTTTTTTTAAATGGAATCTTGCAGTGGTCAGGCATGGTGGCTCTTGCCTATAATCCCAGCACTTTGGGAGGCCACAGCGGGCAGATCACTTTAGCTCAGGAGTTCGAGGCCAGCCTGGCCGACATGGTGAAACCCTGTTTCTATGAAAAATAGAAAAACAGCTGGGCATGGTGGTGTGCGTCTGTGGCCTCAGCTACTCTGGAGACTGAAATAGGAGAATCGCATGAGCCTGGGGAACAGAGGTTGCAGTGAGCCGAGATGGCGCGTCTGCATTCCAACCTGGGTGAAGAGTGAGACTCCGTCTTAAAAAAATCACATAAAAGAATAAAATAAATGGAATCTTGCTAAGTCAGAAACTTTTTTCTATACCTATGAAGAAAAACAGCTAAGTGTAGGAAAAAGACACAAAAACGGTGAGCATTTTTTTTTTTGAGACGGAGTCTGGAGTGCAGTGGCCGGATCTCAGCTCACTGCAAGCTCCGCCTCCCGGGTTCCCGCCATTCTCCTGCCTCAGCCTCCCGAGTAGCTGGGACTACAGGCGCCCGCCACGTCGCCCGGCTAGTTTTTTGTATTTTTTAGTAGAGACGGAGTTTCACCGTGTTAGCCAGGATGGTCTCGATCTCCTCACCTCGTGATCCGCCTGTCTCAGCCAACGGTGAGCATTTTATAAAGCTGGAGAAGTTATATAGCAGTTACATCTATTTTGATGAACTTGCTGTCTCTTCATTTTATTCAAACTTCTATCTGCTTTTACCAGAGAATCAGTTTATTTTTCCCTTTGGCATTCAGAAACATTTTATATGGATACAGAAGCGGTGTTGGAGAAGGGGTGTGTGTGTGTGCATTCCTCATCTTTATTTCTATATCTGAAATTCTACATTTGGCTAAATTAGGACAATCTATGGGTTGTCCCTTATGAGAAAATTTGGTTTTTTTACCATAGTAGTGGGAACAGTTAGAAATCAATTTGTGGCCGGGCGCGGTGGCTCAAGCCTGTAATCCCAGCACTTTGGGAGGCCGAGCCGGCCGGTCACGAGGTCAGGAGATCGAGACCATCCTGGCTAACACGGTGAAACCCCGTCTCTACTAAAAAAAATACAAAAAACTAGGTGGGCGCCTGTAGTCCCAGCTACTCGGAGGCTGAGGCAGCGTAAACCCGGGAGGCGGAGCTTGCAGTGAGCTGAGATCCGGCCACTGCTCTCCAGCCCGGGCGACAGAGCGAGTCTCCGTCTCAAAAAAAAAAAAAAAAAAAAAGAAAAGAAATCAATTTGTACAACATACCATACTCACTCAGTACGTCTTTGGAAGTGAGGGCAGGGCGTTTTGCTTGGTCTTAGGAGATTTGGTCTGAAGGGAGTCCAGCTATTAATATATATCCCAGCCAGAGTGGGAAACATCCATTAAGCCTAGCCTTCTTTTTTTAAAACAGTAATCCAACAATCTAAGTCAAATGACAATGGACTGATTTGACACACCAGTGAAAGATTTTTTCCTTGACTTTAATTTTAAATTTCAAATGTTTTTTCTATATCTGGAGCCATGGAAGAACACCTGAGTTAAATGAGTGAGTTGACCATAGAAAAATTTTTTAAAACTGAGATATAATTATGCTACTTATTTTTCAAAAGCACTCTTTGTTCGATTTCCCACTTTGCCAGCTAAACGTGAAATTCTTTAATTTTATTTAAATACAAGAACCATCTGGTAATTTTGAGGTGGATAAGCTAAGCCAGAAGAAAGCATGTCATGTTAAAATCATACAACTTATTGATGATAGAAGGGAAGTGAAAATCAAGGTTAACTGATCGATGTTAGTATCAATCAGTGTTTTATATATTTTGTGAAGCATTAAATTAATGTGAGATTTTTAGTGTATTAAGTAACTCAGAAATGAGTGATTCCTTATTAAATAAACACATAGAGTTAACACTTTGGATAGTAGCTTCCACCTATACCTTGGGGTTCAAGGATAGAAATAAATAATCAGACATGAAAGGTCTTACATGGACTTTATCCATATTTTCTAAGAATGACCATTTTGCACCATTTAAGGAAAGCCAACCTAAACCAGTAACTTCTGAACCTTAGAAACAATTTGGGGAGCTAATATATGTCTGGTCAGTGGAACTCTCCATTGTCTTTTTTTTTTTTTTTTTTCTGAGACTGAGTTTTGCTCTTGATGCCCGGGCTAGAATGCAAGGGCACAATGTTGGCTTGCTGCAACCTCCACCTCCCGGGTTCAAGTGATTCTCCTGCCTCAACCTCCCATGTAGCTGGGATTACAGGCATGCACCACCATGTCCGTCTATTTTTTTGTATTTTCTGTAGAGACGAGGTTTTTCCATGTTGGTCAGGCTGGTCTCAAACTCCTGACTGTAGGTGATCCACCCGCCTTAGCCTCACAAAGTGCTGTGATTACAGACGTGAGCTACCGCGCCCGGCCTTCCATTTTCTTTTTAATTAAAAAATGATCTAATAACTGATGCATTAAATAACTCATTAATAGGTCTAGTCAACTATTTAAAAGACTTCTGGGGCTTAAAATTAATTTAAAAAATTCTGGTATGTGTACAATCTTCTAATTGTCAGTGGAAAATGTCTCATTTTTAGGCAATGCTGAACCGTTTTTTAAACTGTGCTCATGATCCAGGTAACACATTGCCCAGAGGTGACCCTATGGTTTGGTATCTTTCTGATTTTCCTGAGCCTGAGGGTACTGAGGGAAATGCTGGGAAATGTCTAACCTCTTGAAAATAGTTTTGGGATTAGAGTAGTTAAAAAAGTAAAAAGGCGGGAGCAGTGCCAAAGAAGTAAAGATATTTCTCCATTGGAAGATGTGTGAGCATATCTGACAACATTCTGAAATAATTTTTTAATTAGCAGCACAGTAAGATATTAAAGTACACTATAACCACGACATTCTTACATCAGTGATCCAAAACATCTGCTACTGGGGGGGGTCAGTGTGTGCAGTTTTGTTCTTTCTTTCTGTTATTCCAGTATATCTACCGAGACAACTAAAAAAGAAAAAGGTGTAAAATAGTCTCCACTGTTATGGATAACATGAAAAGAAAGCAGATGGGTTTTAATAATAGATTCTAAAAAGGATTAGGCATTTTGGACGATCAGAACAAAAAATAAATGGTAGAATTTAAATTATGGCCATACATGTCTTCAAATTGTTCAAGGGAAGAGCCGATCAAATTTGTCTCTAATTAATGATGTTCTGTGTGGTCACAATGTCTGGGTCTGGATAACAAAACCATATAGAATCATGATAAAGAATCACAATTATGGAGACCTTAGAAATGACACCTCTTGGCACCTACTTGTTGCATAGAATCTTACGGATTCTCCTACCGATATTACCATACCTCCATTGCATTCTTCCAGGGAAAGGGAATTTATGAAAATTCAAGCCTCACAATTCCATTTGTGCTCAAACACTGGTTTTTGAATTTTTTTTTCTTGATCTGAGTATGACATCTCTGTAGCAACTCACCGTGTAAAATATGTAAGTATGGAGCCACTTTGGTAAGACGGTGTTCAGAGTCCTGCCAATTGAATATCTCTTTTGGAAATTCTTTTGGAATCTAGATTCCAGAGCAGTGATTTTCAATTGGGATGATGTTGTCCCCCAGGGTCCATTTAGCAATGTCTATAGGCTTTTTTGGATTTCACAACTGGGTGCCACTGCATTAAGTGGGTGAAATTCAGGGACACTGGCTTTATAATGAATATAATCCTAAAATGTACAGGAAATCTCCTATAATGAAGAATTATCCAGCTCAAAATGTTAATAGTGCCAAGGCCAAAAATTCCTGCTAAAAGCAATAAAATACAAGTCTAAGCTCTTCTTTGCATGAGAGACCTTTTGATATGTGAAGACAGTTATAATCTCAGCTTCTTCTTGTTCAGGCTAAATATTTGTAATTATATTAAATACGGTAATTAGTTTGTAATTACATTTGTAATTACTTCAATTGTTGTTCTCAATGTGCAGCTAGCCTCCAGAGTCCCTCCTTGGGACATACTTTAATTTCTCAAAGTCCTGTTCATAATTACATGTTCAAACATGCAACATTTCCCATATGTGTTCTTACTGAGTTTAGCATAGTCGTGCTCAGAAAACACTTGCAAAAGGATAAATGGATCAATGAGGCAGTAAGTCAAAGAAAAGAAGTAGAATAAGAAAATGTAGAGCATTGACATTCCCTAATGAGGTCCTTTGTTTATGAAGATTAAAAAGAAAAATCAAAGACTTTATTTACAAGCATTGGTAGAAGTGACAGAGGAGCCATACAATACCTCAAAGCTCCAGTAGGGGGCGCCCAGTCACTAACTGAAAGACTGCACGGAAGTGTTAAGATTTAACTACAAATTTCTTGAAAACTTCCAGAGGGAAATGAAAATATTTTATCTTTTTGATTTGTTTTCATGTTTTATCTATGGAGGATGTACAGCAATTCCACTCTGATCTTTTAGTTTGAGAAGAAGGTCCAGAATGAGAATTGTGACTTAATTGTTCAACCTAAGCCCAGGCATGGTTTCTTTTTCATGGCTATTCCATTGGGAAACTCAAACCCATCCACTTTCATGGCGGCAGATACCATTTAATGAGAGTGCCCCTATTTAAAAGCAGTTTTTAGCCTTCTGAGAAGTAGGACATGCAAAGTTTAGATTTCAGAATGGAGCAGAAAGAGTTTGTGGGGTCGCTGGAGAGAAAAACTGTCCCCTTATTCATTGAATTCTGTCCTGTGTGAGATAGTCACCTATTTTAGGTGAATTCATGAACTTTCGGATGTCAGGGGGGATGTGTGCAGTGTGTGAGCCACCTTATTCCACTCCTCACTGTGCCTCCTTCAACATGGGCATCCCTTGTCAATCTTACTGATGTCATGGAGTTAGGTCAAAAAATGTAATTTCTTCAGATTCTAAGGATCATTTCCTGTCTTAAAGTGCAAAGTTTACTTTATATTCAGATTCATTCTGAGCGAATGGAGGAAGCAAGTAGGAAATTCCAGACACAGCAGGACCATGTCTCTCTTAAGGATAATCCCCAGGGGTGGGAGGCATGGCCGGTTTCAGTTCTTCCCTACAAACTTCCATTGCCAGGAATGACTTGCTTTGGAACCTTCTCTCCAGTCATTTTCTACCCATGTGTGATGCCTGTTCATCCCTCTCCTATCTGACCCCAATAAGTTCCCAAGGCACTTCACTGTTGTTCTGTCTTTGTCAATGACAAAAGTTTGTTTAATCTTGACCTCCATATATTGTTGCTTGTATGTTCCTAATCAGAAGCAGGAAGCCAGTGTGACTGGGTTGCTCACTCCCCCAAAACCGGAAGTTCACACACGAATTTATTCATCTTCTATGAATTCCGATTCTCCAGCAACAGAAGGGCCAAGCCTAGCAATTTTTTCTGAAGAAGTTTTGACATAGTGGGAAAAACATGGAATTTTGAATTAGAGACCTAAATTCCAGACACTGCTCTTCAACTTTGTGTTCAATAGGTACTTAATTTTCTCACCTCTACATGCTATATTTTTCAAATAAAGTAATAAATATACCTATATATTTTGAAGACCAGAAAAAAACCACAAAAAATCATTTGTTACATTGAAAATGGCATGCATATATTTATATGTTATGCTGCAAGTAGATTATGTTTAAGATATATCAGTTGAATACTAGTATGACACAATTAGAAATTAAAGTTGTTACATCATTCTGAATACTTCTTAGGGAAATATCCTAGAAGTTAATTAGAAGGAGATGGGGTAATGGAATGACCTCATATGGAGCTGTGATAAAATACAAGTGAGAACTAGAGTTAAAGGAGGTAGAATACCAGGGGAAATGTTACCCTAAAGAAGAGAACAGAGATAAAGAAAGATTGTTTTGCAAAAGAAAAGTCTCACCAAATAAACTCAAAAGAACCCGATATTAGGTATTAGCTTTACGTAGCAAGCTAGGGTTAACAATCTATTCAAAGATTACAAACTGATTATCTAGCTGAGAATAAAGCAAGATACAGATAAATAAAGCTGAGTTTTAGAAACTCAGTTAATAAGTGACAGAGAGGAATAGATTCTTGGATTTGTCTCATTTCTACCACTCGACTCGACCTTAGGGAAATTGATTGTCCTCTCTAAATTTCAGTTTCCTAATGTATAAAGTGAGGTGATTGGTCCATGAGATGATGTGTAATAATCTGACCCATTTGTACATAATTTGTTGAAACCTATATGACTTTTACTATTCAAAATTTCTCCTTTTTTGTCCATAGTTTTGTTTAAATTATTTACTTATGTTTAAAAGAAAACTATTTTCACTGCTCTTATATTACAATTTTACATAAAACATGCCACAGTTGTAGATCTTCAGGAATCATTCATTTCTAGACTTGGAGATGTCCATGTCCAAATAACATTGTGATGTGGGTGGATTTCACCTCGTCCTGGTTTGGAGTTCGGAAGAATCTCAAACTGATTCTGGTTAGTTCCAACCTCTGGGTGATGAGTGCTTTCTTTTTTACTCTGCTGCTTCAGGGCATTTAGGGTTTCTACATCTGTTTTAGAGACTTAAGCATGGAAGAGAGTATTATAAATATAGGGTAGTTTGCATGGGCCAAGCAATGTCTTACACCATTATTGGCCACCACATCCGCTGGGTTATTGATGTGCAATGTGCAGGTAACTGTTGATGAGATGCTCTCACCCTGTGGCAAACAGAAGGAAAACTAATACTGTATCTCAGCCCAGGCTACTTGTGTCAGAGGCATTCAAACTAGAGCAAATCCATCTTGAATACTGGTTGGGTAAAATAAGGCTGAGACCTAGTGGGCTGTGTTCGCAGGAGGTTAAGGCATTCTTAGTCACAAGATGAGATAGGAGGTTGGTACAAGATACAGGTCATAAAGACCTGTCTGGTAAAACAGCATGTGATAAAGAAGCCGGCCAAATACCACTAAAACCAAGATGGTGATGAAAGTGACCTCTGGACATCCTCACTGCTCATGATACACTAATTATAATGCATTAACACCAGTGCCATGAGAGTTCACAAGTGCCATGACAACATCAGAAGTTACCCTGTGTGGTTGGAAAAGAGAGGGAACCCTCAGTTTCAGGGGTTGTCCACCCCCTTTCCAAGAACTCGTGAATAATCCGCATCTTGTTCAGCATTATAATCAAGAAGTAACAGTAACTGTAAGCAGTTGAGCAGCCCTTGCCATTGCTCTGCCTAAGGAGTAGCCGTTCTTTTGTTTCTTTACTTCTCCAGCAAACTCACTTTCACTTACTCTACTAATTTGTCTCAAATTCTTTTTTTCTTTCTTTCTTTTTTTTTTTTTTTAGACGGAGTCTCGCTCTGTTACCCAGGCTGGAGTGGAGTGACGCAATCGGCTCACTGCAAGCTCCGCCTCCCGGGTTCAGGCCATTCTCCTGCCTCAGCCTCCCTAGGAGTAGCTGGGACTACAGGCGCCCCCCACCACGCCCAGCTTTTTTTTTGTATTTTGAGTAGAGATGAGCTGTCACCTTGTTAGCCAGGATGGTCTCGACCTCGTGATCCGCCCACCTCTGCCTCCCAAAGTGCTGGGATTACAGGCGTGAGCCACTGCGCCTGGCTCAAATTCTTTCTTGTGTGAGATCCAAGAACCCTCTCTTGGGGTCTGGATTGGGACTCCTTTCCAGTAACACTTGGGCACTCATTTAAATGACAAAGGGAGTCTGGGGGGGTTACCTGGGTTTCCTGATGGCACAGGCAGAAATGGGAGGTCCTACATTTTGCCCCTTCATGTGTTCCATCTCCTGGTTCTCCTTGTCCTCCTCACGTGTCCCTTTTTAGCTCTACCCTCCTGGGTAGAGCAACCTTAATTTTCCGTTTTGGGTTAAGTTATTTAGCTGTTCGTCTACATTTCTCCTAATTTCTTTCTTGTGAATGAATTTTATGTTCTGCTTCTTTAGGCCTTTCCTCTGTGACACAAAATCTTTTCTCACTTATTTTTTTTTTTGAAAACTTCTTTAACATTTCAGTTCTCACTTAAACACTTTGGCTTTCAAGAGTACTGTCTTTGAAACAAGCTTCAAGTGACTATTTTGGAAGTCAAATACAGAATAGTGATGCTTTCTTTCTCTATGCTTTCCACCTCTAACAACCCTAATTCTTCCGCAGGCAATGGACGCCTCTGCTGAATAGCAGGTAGTACAAAAAAAGGCAAAGCACAGGGACAGATTTTAAAGCATTTTCTCACAACAGAACTACAAGGCTACTCATACAGATACACAATTCACTGATTCTGACAGGTAGACTTTTTAATTTTCTTTCTGAGTATACATATTTAAGGTATATAACATGCTGTTTTGATATATATATTAAACAGTGAAAGGATTACTTCAGTCAAGCAAATTAACTTACCCATCACCTTTCATAGTTATCACGCTTGTGTGTGTGGTAAGAACACCTAAAATTGTAACTGCTCAATGCGTTCTTCTTTCCTGCTGCCCACATAAAGCCGATTTATCAAGACTGAGGAATTGCAACAGAGAAAGGGTTTAATACATACAGAGCTGAATAAATGAGAGACTGGAATTTTACTATTCCTCTAACCAGCCTCCCAGAAAATAGAGGCTAGGATTTTTCGAAGATAGTTTGGCAAACAGTGGGTAAGGTATGGGTGCTGCTGATTTTTGGGGATGCAATTTATATATGCAATTTATAGGGGTGTGGAAAAGTGCTCCGATTTTGCTTCTAATTAGTTCCAATCTCTAGGTGCTGAGTGCTTTGTTTCTTATACTGCTCCTTCAGGGAATTTAGAGTTCCTCCATCTGTTTTAGAGACTTAAGCATGGGAGAGGGCATTATAAATATAGGGTAGTTTGCATGGGTTGAGCAAGAGTTACAAGTGGAGAATTACAGGACTGGTTAGGTCCAGAGATGAGGGTCTGAGTGGGGCCGTCCTGTCCTTGGAAATGAGAAAGCCTGAAAGGCATCTCAAAAGGGCAATATTAGGTTGTGTAGTAATGATGTTTTTTTTTTTTTTTGAGACGGAGTCTCGCTCTGTCGCCCAGGCTGGAGTGCAGTAGCCGGATCTCAGCTCACTGCAAGCTCCGCCTCCCGGGTTTACGCCATTCTCCTGCCTCAGCCTCCCGAGTAACTGGGACTACAGGCGCCCACCACCTCGCCCGGCTAGTTTTTTGTATTTTTTTTAGTAGAGACGGGGTTTCACCATGTTAGCCAGGATGGTCTCGATCTCCTGACCTTGTGATCCGCCCGTCTCGGCCTCCCAAAGTGCTGGGATTACAGGCTTGAGCCACCGCGCCCGGCAGTAATGATGTTAATTACAGGAGTGATTGGGGAGGTTGCAAATCTTGTGACCTCTAGAATAATGGCTGGTAATCCATTAACTAGGCCTACATCTTGGTAGAATTCAGGCCCAGTCTCCTCCTAACCTGGTGGCCTTTCATTAGTTTTACAAAGAAGATTTAGTTTTTGTGAAGGGCTGTTACCATTTAACTTATAAACTAAATTTCACCCAAAGTTAGCTTGGCCCATGCCCAGGAATGACCAAGGGCAGTTTGGAGGTTAAAGACCAAATGGAGTTGGTTAGATGAGGTCTCTTTCACTGTCCTAATATTCTTACTGTTAGAATTTTTACATAAATGGTGTCAAAATCTACTCTCTTAGCAAATTCTCAGTATACATGCTACATCATTAACTATAGCCCTCATGGGTACGTAACATAGCTAGAGTTACTTACCTTACATAGCTGCAAGTTTGTACCCTTTGACCTACTTATTTCTCTTCATTTCTTCTCCTCTGTCCCTGCTTATCACCATTCTACTGTTTCTATCTACTTGACTTTTTTTTTTTGGTAGGTTTCACACATAAGGGAGGTATATATAAGTGAGGTGTTTGTGTATGTATATATACATACATACACATATATATATACAACCTACAATTTCTTTATCCGTTCATCTATCCATGGACACTTAGGTTGTTTCTATGTCTTAGCTATTGTGAGTAATGCTGCAATGAACATGGGAGTGCAGAGATTTCTAAGAGGTGTTAATTGTCTTTCAATACACACTGAGTGGTAGATTGCTGGGTCTTACGGTAGTACTATTTTGAATTTTTTCAGGAACCCCTATGGTGTTTCCCAGAGTGACTGGATTAATATACCTTCCTACCAACTGTACATTAAGGTCCTTCTCCACACCCTTGACAACATTTGTCGTCTTTTATCTTTTTGATAATAGCCATCCTAACATGTATGAGGTGATGTCTTATTGTGGTTTTGATTTGCCTTTCCCCAGTGATTAGTGATGTTAAGCACCTTTCACAAACCTGTTGGCCATTTGTATGTCCTCTTTAGGAAAATGTCTATTTAGGTCCTTTGAGTATTTTTTAATTGGGTTATTCAGCTTTTTAGCTGTTGAGTTGTGTGAGTTTCTTATAGATGTTGGATATTGACCCTTTATTAGATATGTGGCTTGCAAATATGACAGATAACTTATTTTTTAACTCCTTTTTTAGAGATGGGATTGTCCAGGCTTGTCTTGAACTCCTAGGCTCAAGCAGTCCTCCTGCCTCAGCCTCCAGAATAGCTGAGCCTGTAGGTATGTACCATTTCACCTATCTCAGGTAATTTTTAAGGTCTTATTGTATGTCAAGCATGTGAAAAGCTTGTAAGTTAATGAGACATGAAACTTCCCCTCAAGGGGCTACATACTGATAATTGAATCCAAGAATCTTAGGGAAATTGCTGTTTTTATCCTTCCCTGGACAGGAATCCTATCTTTGAAAATAGTCCTGTTGTACTTGTATACCTGTAGTGATGGAAGAATGTTTCTAGAAAGCTGACTCTGAAGCAAATAAGAGTCATATTTAAATGACCTTGGATTTCCTCTTACGAAATGGACCCTATAGTAAATCTTAGAAATATAAATCATTAACCACTAACTTGTTTTATAAATGAATACATTTTCATACACTGGCTTTGCTTAAAGCAAATATATTTGTATATCTGGATATACATACACACGCAAATATATGTATTTTTGCAAAATATGTATGTTATATACGGAATCACATTTTATTATAGATTTTCCTTAGAAAAAGTTGTGCTATAATTATTCCTATTAGGAATAAATATTAATTTCATATATTCATTTTGAAATTAATTCAGTCACTGCATTACTTCTCCTTACAATGATGGCAAAATATCTCAATAAAGATATATATTAGCCATGTTCACAAGACAGGGATGCCGTCTCTCACCATTCCTATTCAACATAGTGTTGGAAGTTCTGGCTAGGGCAATCAGGCAAGAGAAAGAAATAAAGGGTATTCAGTTAGGAAAAGAAGAAGTCAAATTGTCCCTCTTTGCAGATGACATGATTGTATATTTAGAAAACCCCATTGTCTCAGACCAAAATCTCCTTAAGCTGATAGGCAACTTCAGCAAAGTCTCAGGATACAAAATCAATGTGCAAAAATCACAAGCATTCGTATACACCAGTAACAGACAGAGAGCCAAATCATGAATGAACTCCCATTCACAATAGCTTCAAAGAGAATAAAATACCTAGAAATCCAACTTACAAGGGTTGTAAAGGACCTCTTCAAGGAGAAGTACAAACCACTGCTCAGTGAAATAAAAGAGGACACAAACAAATGGAAGAACATACCATGCTCATGGATAGGAAGAATCAATATTGTGAAAATAGCCATACTGCCCAAGGTAATTTATAGATTCAATGCCATCTCCATTAAGCTACCAATGAGTTCCTTCATATAATTGGAAAAAAACTGCTTTAAGGTTCATATGGAACCAAAAAAGAGCCCACATTGCCAAGACAATCCTAAGCCAAAAGAACAAAGCTGGAGGCATCACACTACCTGACTTCAAACTATACTACAAGGCTACAGTAACCAAAACAGCATGGTTCTGGTACCAAAACAGAGATATAGACCAATGGAACAGAACAGAGCCCTCAGAAATAATACCACACATCTACAGCCATCTGATCTTTGAGAAACCTGAGAGAAACAAGAAATGGGGAAAGGATTCCCAATTTAATAAATGGTGCTGGGAAAATTGCTAGCCATAAGTAGAAAGCTGAAACTGGATCCTTTCCTTACTCCTTATATGAAAATTAATTTAAGATGGATTAGAGACTTAAATGTTAGACCTAAAACCATAAAAACCCTAGAAGAAAACCTAGGTAATACCATTCAGGACATAGGCATGGGCAAGGACTTCATGTCTAGAACACCAAAAGCAATGGCAACAAAAGCCAAAATTGACAAATGGGATCTAATTAAACTAAAGAGCTTCTGCACAGCAAAAGAAACTACCATCAGAGTGAACAGGCAACCTACAGAATGGGAGAAAATTTTTGCAATCTGCTCATCTGACAAAGGGCTAATATCCAGAACCTATAAAGAACTCAATCAAATTTACAAGAAAAAAACAAACAGCCCCACCAAAAAGTGGGAAACAGCCCCACCAAAAAGTGGGCAAAGGATATGAACAGACACTTCTCAAAAGAAGACATTCATACAGCCAACAGACACATGAAAAAATGCTCATCATGACTCGCCATCAGAGAAATGCAAATCAAAACCACAATGAGATACCATCTCACACCAGTTAGAATGGCAGTCATTAAAAAATCAGGAAACAACCGGTGCTGGAGAGGGTGTGGAGAAATAGGAACACTTTTACACTGTTGGTGGGACTGTAAACTAGTTCAACCATTGTGGAAAACAGTGTGGCAATTCCTTAAGGATCTAGAACTAGAAATACCATTTGACCCAGCCATCCCATTACTGGGTATATATCCAAAGGATTATAAATCATGCTTCTATAAAGACACATGCACACGTATGTTTATTGTGGCACTATTCACAATAGCAAAGACTTGGAATCAACCCAAATGTCGATCAGTGACAGACTGGGTTAAGAAAATGTGGCACATATACACCATGGAATACTATGCAGCCATAAAAAAGGATGAGTTTGTGTCCTTTGTAGGGACATGGATGAAGCTGGAAACCATCATTCTCAGCAAACTCACAAGAACAGAAAACCAAATACCACATGTTCTCACTGATAGGTGGGAATTGAACAATGAGATCCCTTGGACACAGGAAGGGGAACATCACACACTGGGTCCCTTTGTGGGGAGGGGGGAGAGATAGCATTAGGAGATATACCTAATGTAAATGATGAGTTAATGGGTGCAGCACACCAACATGGCACATGTTTACATATGTAACAAACCTGCACATTGTGCACATGTACCCTAGAACTTCAAGTATAATAAAAAAAGATATATATTAGCCATGTAATCTTTGAAATTTTATAAAAAATAAGTTTATCCAAATTGATTTCTAGTTTCATTTCAAAATCTCACTGCCTGCATGAATTCCATATATTTATATTATAGTATTGCTAAAACAATTGAACCGTTAAGTTGGACATAGTTCCAGAATATAGTCTCAGTTTAATTCTCAGGTAATTTAATCATTTTACAGATTCAGGAATTTCTGAGGTACGGTTAGATGAATGCATATTTATAATTGCATGTAGAAATAAGAATTATGCAAAAATGTGACTATTAAAATATTTAAATCTGTAACTTGCACAGTGAATCATTATCATGAATCTAATAATGCTCATTTCAATGTTAGAAATTAAGATAATACTATAGATACACAAAACATTTATTTATTGAATAAATATTTGTTAAAGTCTAATGTGGCACTACGGGCTATAATAGACAGTGAGGGTACAGTGGTGAGTAAGAGTTTCTGTCTTTATAAAGATAGTGTAAATGATGAAGGAATAAAAAAGAATGGACATTACTCTTACCCTCAATAAACATTTATTGACCATATATTATGTTTGAGAGATATAACAAATTAATATTTTTGTGACATTATCTGTTTTAAGTTTTGACTTCTTTGTTTCCAGTTCAGTTTCTTATAGCCACCAAACTGCAAGTGACTAATTCCTGATGCATATTTCTTGGCTCATTCAAACTTAAAATGTGAGCTTAGATGTGATTTTGCAAACCATTTTTTTTCTTTTCCGGGCTGACAGTCTTTAAGATTTTTATATGTAGTGCAGTAATTGACATATTTTGGTTTCTATGTTAATATTTAATATTTGTTTTCAACTTGTCTCACAGGTTTTATGGTTTTTTTACATACTTATCTTCTTGTGGATTAATCAGATATTTTTAATTTCATATTTTCTTTTTATTAATGTATTAGTTATAAATTATTTTACTCATTTTATTGCCTTTATTATAACTTGAATATTGACATATTATAGTCAAATGTAAGTCAGTACTCTTTCCTTTTCCCAGTCAGTGGTGGAAACTTAATTCAGTTTAATTGTATTTTCCGTCATGCATTTTCATGTTAACTATAATTGAATTTTAAGTAATTGCTATGTACTAAGTTACATCTCCCTCACACCATACTTAGTATAAGTGATTAATCCCAAGCACAAAATATAATATTTATTCCTGGTAAATTTCATCTTTTTGGAGCTTTCATAATGTGGATTCTACACAGGTTCTTTACTATTCCCATAGATGTTAATGGTTGATAAGATTTGGATGTGTCCCCACCCAAATCTCATCTTGAATTGTAGTTCCCATACTCCCCACATGCTGTGGGAAGAACTTAGTGGAAGGTCATTTAATCATGGGGCCAGTTACCCTCATGCTGTTCTTGTGATAGCAATTGAGTTCTCACAAGATCTCATGGTTTTATAAGGGGTTTTCCCTTATTTTGCTGGGCACTTCTCTCTCCTGACACCATGTAAAGAAGAACATGTGTGTCTACCGTCCACCATGATTGTAAGTTTCCTGAGGCCTCCCCAGCCATGCTGAACTGTGAGTCAATTAAATATCTTTCTTTTATAAATTACTGAGTCTCAGGTATGTCTTTATTAGCAGCATGAGAATGGACTAATATAATAGTGCAATAGTGGCATCATACTTTTCGAATGTCTATTAACACTGTTGTTCTAAACATCTCTCCATTGCCTGTGCTTGAGCAAATCTAACTTCAAACAGGTGACCAGATGTATTGCTTTTAGTTTTAAGAAAAACCGGCCGGGCGCGGTGGCTCAAGCCTGTAATCCCAGCACTTTGGGAGGCCGAGACGGGCGGATCACGAGGTCAGGAGATCGAGACTATCCTGGCTAACACTGTGAAACCCCGTCTCTACTAAGAAATACAAAAAACTAGCCGGGCGAGGTGGTGGGTGCCTGTAGTCCCAGCTACTCCGGAGGCTGAGGCAGGAGAATGGCGTAAAGCCGGGAGGCAGAGCTTGCAGTGAGCTGAGATCCGGCCACTGCACTCCAGCCTGGGCGACAGAACGAGACTCGCCTCAAAAAAAAAAAAAAAAAAAAAAGAAAAACCAACTTGGAAGAGGAAAAATTATTAAAATAACTTTATCAGTCTAACAGGCGTAATAGTCTTTTTCTCCGTACGCTCATCACAGAAGCTTGGAACTGGCCAAAATACTATGATGAGTAGGGTTTTAACTTTATCTTTACAAGTAGATTAATTGCATTTCATGACAAAGGTATTTCTTTGTAAAAATTATTTATTTAGAAAGAAAAATGATGTTCATTAATTTATTGCCTTTTCCAATACATTTTGTCGCTTTTTGAGAAGTAAAAATAATGATACTTGTGAAGATGTTTGTTTCTTTAGGGCATAGTTGTAGTGTCAGTCATCCATTGCCTCGATAATGCTGTGTAACCAATCACCCCAAAGTTCTGTGGCTTAAAATAGCCCACTGTTTTGCTTACAAATCTGAGTCTGCAAGTTGACAATATAGGTTACAATTAGTCTGGCAGTTCTTTGAGTCTGGTGTGTGCTCACTACCAGGGCATCATCTGTCTTTGGGCTCATCTAGGATAGCCTTAGCTGGGATTACTGGAACTATTCAGCTCTACTCCAGCAAGTTAGCTGAAACATGTATTTGTGGCAATCATAGTCAAGCAACAGAGCAAGTCAAGCTATGCAAATACTTTATGAAGCCATTGTTTTTTTTACATTGGCTTGTTGACATGACTGAATCAGAGTCAAGGAGTG
Source organism: Theropithecus gelada (assembly GCF_003255815.1). Lineage (NCBI taxonomy): Eukaryota > Metazoa > Chordata > Mammalia > Primates > Cercopithecidae > Theropithecus > Theropithecus gelada. The sequence goes on along the minus strand of NC_037682.1, from coordinate 28,310,455 downwards.
GGGCAGAATATTCAGTTAGAACAGGAGAACACTGAAAAGATACAGTGAAGTGTGTGACGACATGAATGGGTGAAAAATGGGAACTCTTAATTTACTATAGTTGCCAACTGATAAGTGCTATAGTTAAGAAAATAACAAGTTTTGGGTAATAAACTATATATTTTTTTCATTCTTGGGAAGAATACAATATAGAAAATTATCAAGAGCTAAATGTTTTGATTTCCAAAGGGGTCAGTTTTGAGAGGAATATGGTATGACTGAGAATGGTTTAATTGAAATGCTTTACTTTTTTTAAAATTAGAGTTACAGACTATTCATGCTTATTAATTTTCCTTTACTCTAAATATTGTGACATTTGTTTTGAATTAAAAACCAGTCTTGATTAGGTAAGGGAATAAGTACATGATAATCAGCTTAGGTACTGCATCCCATAAATATATTTGGTTCATGTATTTTACTACGGGGCATAGGCAGGTTATGTTTAATTATTTATAGCAAGACTTTATAATATTCTAAGTGTCTGGCCATATATTTGGAAGAAGGAACAGCATCTTTCTTTGGATTTAAATAAAAGACTTCCTGTGACATTACTGGTTTTGTGAAAATGTCATGAAAACTACTGATTTTACTTTCTGAATTTTAGGGGAGAATGTAGTACATAAGAACAAATTCTGATTATCATTTATATTCCTAGAAAAATGAGAGTTAGTTACAGGTGTTCTCAGTTCATTCATCCTACTATTCTTTGAGGTATCCATAAGAACATAAAAATTGCTATAGTTAGCCCATTTTGTGAATAATATACATATATATGTATTAAAAAAAAACCTTGAGGTAGGTGAACCAAAATCTTAAGGGTACTTATGTTTGGAAAGTATGATCAGGGATAATTTTAACTTTCTTTTAGCGATATTTTTCAAACCTTCAAACCTTGTATAAATAAACTTCTATTACACTTTATTTGATCAATTTTAAAAAGTGAGGCTAGTCACGTTCATTTCAATCCAATACTCCTAAATGTCATGATTGGCCCAGTGTCATGTGGCATTAACTTCCAAGTTTAGGGTCACTGTTGAATAATTCCTTCTACATAAACATATATTCATTTAGCTTATTAAGTATTTTGTCTATCAGATTATCTACATTTCTGTTGGCCATTCTATCTGCCTCATATATATACTTTGTGCCCCAGCAGAACAGAATTATTTTTCTCTTAATTTCTGTTTCTCCCTTGTCTCTTTGGGGCTTTGCTCAGGCTCACTTATCTTTCAGATCTTAGCATAAATGTTGCTTATCCAAGGAAACCTTTTCTGACTTCCTAGACTCCTTGCCCCCTCTAGAACTCATCAACACTATAATTAAATATTAAATAATTTTTTATATAATAAATAACTATTTATATTAGTTTATTTCACCATCTAGATTGTAAAATACCTAATGTCAGAGGCCCAGTTAATTTTATTTCCTACTGCATTCCTTGGTCAATAGTTCAGTGCCTCAAAGAAGTCTTCTGAGTAAATGGATCAGTGGTAGAAAGATGGATAGAAAGATGGCTGGCTGGATAGAAGAATGAATGAAATCTCCTCTGACTTGTGAACTTAGCCAACTACCCTCAATCTTGGGTGCTCCCTCCTCTGTTTTCACAGGCAGACCTGGATGGATGCCCCTTTGTTTAGACTTGCATTGCATCTTTATTCATTTGTTCAATAATTATATCTTGAACACCTAGTAAGTGTCAAGCATTGTATTAGTAGCTGTGTATTCAATGGTGAAGATGTATAAGGTTTCTGTTCTTAAGGGGCTTATGTTCTGGTAGCGATGATAAAAAAAAAAAATGGGTCAGTAAGATAATGTCAGATAATAATAAATGCTAAGGAAAAACTTACGTGAATGTGGATGTGCAAATATCTCTTCAAGATCTTGATTTCAATTCCTTAGAATAAATACCCAGAAGTGGAATTGCCAAATCAGATTGTAGTTCTATTTTTAACTTTTTGAAGAATCAACATATTATTTTCTATAGTGGCTGTTCATTGTAGCATTATTCACAGTAGCTAAGAGGTGAAAACAATCTAAGTGTCCATTGATGACTGAATAAAGAAAATGTGTACATATGTATATACAATAAAATATTATTCAACCTTAAAAAAGAAGGACATCTGTTTCTTTGTGAAAACATGGATAAATCTTAAGGACATTAAGTGAAATAAGCCAGTTACAGAAAGACAAATACTATATGATTTCACTTATATATCTTAAGCCGTCAAAATCAGAAGAGTAGAAAGTATAATGGTGGTTGCCAGGGGCTGAGGGAAAAGCCAGGGAAAGAGGGAAATAGGAAGTGGCTGTACAATGGGTATAAAGTTTTAGCTATGCAAGATAAAATAGTTCTAGTGATATAGTTAACAACACTGTACTATACATTTAACATTTTTTCTCAGGTGTATTTCATGTTATTATTTTTTAACAAATGCACAAGAAAGGGTAATATGAGAGTGACTAGGTGGGTGATGCTGATGTGTCTTCTTTAGAATGGTGGTCAGAAAAAGCTTCTTTGAAGAGAGGACAATAAACTGACACTGGAATGCGAAGACACAAGCATGAATAGGTTGGAATTTTCTAGACCAGATTTGTCATTAAAATCAAATATGAAACACTTTGTAATTTTAAACTTTTTAGTTGTTACACTAAAAAAAAGGTAAAATTAATTTTAATAATGTATTTTATAGAGCCCAATATTTATAAAATGTTATTTATTCATGTAATAATATTAGCACATTATTAGCAGTCTCTTTTACATGATTTTTTTGTGCAAAATCTTTAAAATCTAATGAATATTTTACACTTACAGCACATTTAAATTCAGGGAAACTGCATTTCAAGGACTCAATAGCCACATTATTAGTCACTACTATATTGGACAGTACAAATATAAACAGAGAAGACAGCAGAGGTAAACAGCCTACCTAGGGATAAATTTGGAAAGCTGACAAAATGAAAATGGTCTAGAGTTGGCTGACAGAAGGGAAGATTGGTAGGAACGGACTTGGAAAGAGAGGGACAAGGACAACTTTTTATATCTTTCTTGCAACACACTTCCCAAATTATTGTAAACACCTTTTTGAGTTTATCTCTTTATCCTAATAGTTTAGAATAAAAAGTAGGTTACATATATTCCATGAATAAATTGATAAAATACGTGAACAAATATAGAAGGAAGAGCTTGTTCAGCAAAAGAATTTTTTTTTCACTTGTGTTTACCTTCCTAAATGCCTTCAAACCTTAGACTCTGGTACAAGTGTAGGTTCCCTTCAACGTATCTATTCATGGTTGTTTTTGCAAACTCCCTCTGAATGTGTATCATCATCGTTAAAGAAATAATTGCCAGTTTGGAGTAAATATTTATTGAATAGACTTGAATAATTATCCTGTGAGGTATGTTTCTGAATTATTGCCCATGTTGCATGCAATGTTTTATGAAATAATTGGTAGCTGGTACAATGCCTCATTGAAATAACTGCCTGTTTAGTGCAGTATTTTCACCCAGCAATTGTTTATGTTTTTGCAGAGTTTTCATTTGCTCTGAATCTTCTTTAGTATAATATTTCATTAAAGATTTTCTCTTCTGCATAATGGGAAGATGAGCTGCTGGAGCTTTTAACTACTGGGCACAGCTGCATCACTAATTAAGTAATGGGAACGAAAAAGAATTGTATTAAACACATAAGTTACTCTTTGTTTTATTGAATGGCAAATATAGGCTCGATGTTATTAATACTGTTAAGTGTTGTTAAGTAAATATCCATTTCTAGTATTAGTATTATTAAAGTAAAAATAAGAGAAGCATAGACTCCATTTTTCTACTGTGTTGCAGATTAAATTTTCTGCAAGCACAGTGCTTGTGGTGCAAGGTGTTTATTTGGGATCAATATCTGTGAAAGAAAGGGGAAGAAGACAGGGGTGGAAAGAAGAAGGAGATGAACTATGATGCAGACCAACTGTAGCTCAGCCACCCTGGCAGGGATCCCTTGGCAAGCTCTGATGGTTAGAGCTGTCCCATATCAAGCTGAATGGTGGGCCTTTATACCCGTTCTCACCAGATGCAGGCTGCTCCAGGAAAGGCATGACCTTGAGTCAGGAGGGTACAGCTGAGGCAGACCTTGAAGAAGGTGACAGCTGGAACCTGCTTGCTGACTGTGCTCTTCACAGCTGGTCAGTAATTCCTTTCTTGAAAGGTGACCTGGATGGTGCAGCTTAATGTTTACCACATGCTGTTAAACCCAAAATTGATGATCCAGGATCAAATTTTTACTTTAGTTAAAACAAAATTTTATTTTTTATTTTGCATTCAATTTAGCTTAATGAGTTAATGCCTCCTAGATTTATTTTATGTTTGCATACATTTACATGACATAATTAACATTATATAGGTCAAGACTGGTGAGGCAAAGAGAATTTCTTTTAAAAGAGCTCTTTTATTATCCAAGTATGAACAACATTAATTTATTTTTTATGCAAGAAATATATGTGCATTGTAAAACGTTAGAAATATGTAAACTGAAACACAAAAGAATCCTTGAGCATTCCTGTAACTAATTCCACTCTCTCATGCACGGCATGTGCTATTAACAGTTTTAGACTATAATTGCAGGTCCCCCTTTAGATACGTTTATAAATATACATATATATGGGTACATATGCCTGTAGAATTTTTATTTTGTAATAAAAGAACATCATTGCATATAGCAGTCTTCAACTTTTTATTTTGACAACTAAAATGTCTTTTCATAAAAGCGCATGTAAATTTACCTAATTTTTAACTTTTTAATACATCATGAGTGTTTATATTTTTCTAACATTTTACCATTATTAGCAGAGCTGCAAAAAACATTCTTTACAAATGTTTGTGCATGTGCACAGGTATTATTGTAGAATAAATTCCTAGAAATATATTTGCAAGATTGAAAGGTACACACTTAAAAGATAGTGAAAGATATTATTGTCCTCCAAAATGGTTGCCCTAATTTGAATATCAATAAAAAAATCCGTGTGACAGTTTCCCATCATTATTGTCTTCTTTAGATATAAACATGACTTTCAATTTTTTCTCAACCTGAAATATGAAAAATTGTGCACACTGTATTTCATACCTATGTTTTTCTATTTTGTTACAATTAGTAATATAATTTACTTAGGTTTGCTTCAGTAATTTTAAGCTATACAATTTTGTCTTTTTCCTTCATAGTGTGAGCTAATTCTGGGTAACATGAAAAGTATCAATTTTATTTTGAATAATAAACTACCAATGAAACAATTTTATTGAGGTTAAACTTATTGGTGATATGACTTGTGGCAATTAGGATTTTCTGGTGGCAAGCAACAGAAATGGACTCTAAGAAGGAAATCGTTACTAAGAAGGAAAGAAATTTATTGGAAGAAAGTTGAACAGCTCACAGAATAGTGATGGTATTAGTGCTGTCAAAGGTATAAAGGCCAGTGTAATGAGCTGATTACTGTTCCCTCAAAATTCATATATTGAAGTTATAACCTCCAGTACCTCAGAAGGTGATTTTACTTGGAAATAGAGTAATTGCAGATTAATTAGTTAAATTAAGGTGAGGTCATACTGGGCAGGGTGGGTTCCTAATCCGATATGACTGTTGTCCTTAGAAAAGAATGCCATGTGGAGAAACACACATAGGAAGAATGCTGCATGGGCACCAAGCACAGGCTGAACTGTGACATCTACGAGCCAAGGAATGCCAAATGTTGCTGGCAACCACCAGAAGCTAGGAAAGAGGGGAACAGAAGAGATTTTTCCCTCAGAAGGAACCAGTTATGCCAATTCTGTGACCTTGGACTTCTAGCCCCCAGAATTGTGAAATGATACATTTCTGTTTTTAAGCTACGCACTTTGTAATACTTTGTTATAGCAGCCATGGCAACCTAACGCAGCCAGGTACCAGGATGGCTTCTAAAGTTTAGATAGCAGGAATTATTTACTTGCCAGTCTCCTCATGTAGTTGTTACTGTAACAAATAGATTCTATAATTCTTTTGTTTGTTTTTGGTGTTTACATCTTTCATTTCAAGATTCAGAGTCCCTGGAAGAAAAGTTCATGCATTAAACTTGGATCCAATATCCCCCACCCTGAGATTGTAAGAGAACAGGACACCATTATATACAGTTCCATAACAATTGTGCACCATATAAGTGAGCCAATCCCCACAAAATAACTTGGTTTATTGCTGAAGAATTTGAGTTGAATTGAGTTGAGTTGATTTGTAGATTCTGAAACACACATTTGAAATATGCAAGAAACATATAGTGTGTTGAGGTGGCTTATCTATATCTCCAAGGAAATTCTTTACATGGAAAAATGTACAGAAATGAAGAAGAAAAAGGAAGAGGAGGCGGAGGAGGAGGAGAAGGAGGAGAGGCAGGGGCGAGGAGGAGAAAGAAAGAAAGAAGGAGAAACAGAAGAAAAAAATGATAGAAAGAGAGAAAGACAAGGAAGAAATTTAGTTATTGGGCAGTTGCTCCATGTCAGGCACTGTTCTAAATGCTTCATGTATATAAACACTGTTTACCCTCTCAACAATCCTATGAGATGGTTATACTACTCACTTTACAGTTAAGTAAATGAATGTACACGCGTAGATGTTAAGGTATTTGCCCAAAGAAATACAGTTAATAAGTTGAAGAGTCGGGTTTCAAATCTAGGGCATCTGTTTTTGAAATCCACCTTCTACATGTTCTGTGTTCTAAATGCGCAGGAAATCTGGCTGATTTGGGATTTAACAAGGAATGGTTTGTTTTAGTCATGACTTAAGCCATTTCCTTGGCATCTTAAAGCTACCTGTAAGGGAATTCCTAATTGACACATTATCCTATAATTGTACTGTATTATTAGGCCAACTCTTTTAAAAGCCAGTAGCTATCTTTTTCTTAATGACACTTGCTTGCTTTTGTCAGCTGAAGTTGAGTGGTTTATTAAGTTCTGATAGCCCAAAGGTAAAACTTCTCCTCTTTGGAAGTACTAAAGAGATCATGTAACATCCACTCCATAGCTAAGTGATTATTGCCAAGTGCCTAAATGTTGTTACAAATCAATAAGGGCTTTGTGAAAAACCTCCAAAGCTGGATCACTTCTTATCGTTTACATTTGGCAAGTCTCTTAACTCCTCTGAGAATCAGCATCTTCTTTGTAAAAATCAGGTTAATTTATGCTCTACTTGCTTAGCTGCCTTGTTGGGTCATGCACAATAATTTTAAAGTGCTTTGTAAACTGTGAACATTTTAACTAGACAATCTAAAAACATTTTATTAACAATGAAAATGGTGTGGTCTTGTTTCTGTTTCCTTCATTTGTGTATAATTAGTAACTTCATTTATTCACTCAGCCAGCCAGTCATTTCATTTTTATCATCTACCTAATGCATACAAGGTACACAGGAAACATAATGAAAAACAAAGCATGTTCTTGTTGTACAGGAGCAGGAACCATATAAAGCTAATACAGTATGATAAGTGCTACCATGGGTTAAATTGAAGTTTTTCAATAGCAGCCCTACTGACATTTGGGACAGATAATTCTTTGTTGGGATGGCTGCCCTGTGCATTGTAAGATATTTAGCAGTGCCCCTGGCCTCTACACACCAGTTGCCAGTAGTACCCTCCTCCCACATTTTGACAAATAAAAATGTCTCTACACATTTCCAAATGTCCCCTGGGGAAAGGAGCAAAATTGCATACAGGTGGGAACTATTGTGTTAAATGAAGGTGCCTTTGCAGGCTTCTGGCAAGAAGTGATGTCTAAGCTGAGACCTGCTTGATCAACAGCAGTCAATTTGCAGTCTACTGTATTTGGATATTCATCTAATCTTTTTGTACTAAAAAGGAACAACCTTTTTTTCAAAGAGAAATAGGTCTATGTGAACCTGATATGGAATGAAAAATGTTCAAATATGGTCCTTCCTACTCAGTATACTTACTGTAAACCAGAAATAAAATTCAAAGTCCCACCCCCAACCCACAACTGTCTGAATGGACTCCCTCCTCCTGGAAATGCCTCCAGGGCACTCCAAAGTTAACCTGAAAGACTGGTTCAGGTCATGATGGGAAGAGGGGATTGGACATGCCTCCTTATGCCATCCTCCCTTCTGGAATTCAGGAAAAGCCAACCAGCATTCAACAGCAGCACAGACCTTAAGTCTGGTATGAAGCATTTACAATCTATTCTTTCTGAAGCCCGGCAACTGGAGACTTCATCTGCATGATAAAACTTTGGTTTCCACAACCTCTTATCAAAACCCAGATACTCCTTTCTATTGATAATAACTTTTTTCAACCAATTGCCAATTAGAAAATTTGAAAAATCTACCTATAACCAGGAAGGCCCCGCAGTCCCCCCATGCCGAGTTGTCTTGATTTTCTGGACTGAACCAATCACTTAAATGTATTTGATTGATGTCTCATGTCTCCTTAAAATGTATGAAATCACGCTGCAGCCAGAATACCTTGGGCACATGTTCTTAGGGTCTCTTGAGGGCTGTGTCATGAGCCGTGGTCACTCCTATCTCACTCACAATAAATCCCTTCAAATATTTTAGAGTTTAACTCTTTTCATTGATAATACAAAAGAAGATTTTACAGAATTGAGAAATGCAATGTATGTAGGGGAGATAACTGTGATTCCCTAACAATTAAAATGATTGGAGTTTGCTCAGAAGCCAGAATAAATGCTAATTTTATGTGTATGAATGAAATGAGTGTTTATCATGATGACAGAGGTCTGACCATTTTAAAGCTTAAAGGTTCTTATGAAATAAATTCTAAATATTAGAAGCACTGTTTCTCTTCCGGTGCTAAAAATAGGGCAGAATTCTCGATTGAAGTAGCCTAATAATTTAGGACTGTTTATAATTGGGCATTTTTTCAAGAACTGACAGCTTAGGTATAGATTTCTGCAATTACATTATATCACAAGACTTACCTGAAGCTGCACGTAGAAACACAGAATATTAAAACTTATAGAGAAGCTAGAGATCATATTGTCCAAATCCTGAGAGGTAAGATGTTTGTGTAAGTTCAAATCACTACACAGTGGCAGTGTCTGGACTTTGTTTCTTGACTTCCTGTTCATTTCCACTACACACCTAGGTGTCTTTTCCATTTTCCAGGAACCTTCTTTCACTCTATTCAATGAGAAGTGTTTGTTTTTCATGGGGTAGATCAAACCCTGGACAGAGCTGTTAGGAAATGTTTCTGGTTTCTTAGACAATCCAGTGTGATAACTCTTTTATTTTATTTTATTTTATTTTATTTATTTTATTTTTTTATTGTGAGACAGGGTCTCGCTCTGTCACTTGGGCTGGAGTGCAGTGGTGGTGTGATCACGGCTCACTGCAGCCTCGAACTTTTGAGCTCAAGCGATCCTCCTACCTCAGCTGCCCAAGTAGCTGGGACTATAGGCTCATGCCACTGTGCTCAGCTAATTTTTTTTAAATGTTTGTGTTTTGGAGAGGGGCCTCACTCTGTTGTTTAGGCGCTCTCGAACTCCTGGGCTCAAGCAATCCCAATGTGTTGGGATTACAGGCTTGAGCCACTGCAAGTGGCCTGTGTTGTAAGATTAATGTTTGCATTTCTTTAACAGTTTATGTTATATCTAATAAATCTTATGTATTTATCTTACATAGTATCTGATTATACTTTTTTATCTCGAAATGGCAAGGTTTCCGAGTTGGTAGTTGAAAGACATCTAAGTACAAAATTGAACTAACTTAAATCTTTTTTGCTTTAACTTCATTTTATGATGAGTTCCTCTTGTATATTTCTGGTTTGGGAAAAACTAGATATAGAACATAAATGTCATATTCATTTTCCTTCCATCTACCTAGATTTCCTTGGCTTTGCACATGAAGTTAAACGAAGTAGTAATTCTTAAAGTCTTGGACTTATGGGTTAGAAGTGTTTTAAGTGGGTTTTCTTCTCTCCTGAGATACATTAACATAAGAGAATAAGAAACTCATATCTTCTCGTGTCAATTTATTTCAAATTTTATAAACCTTTGTATGGAATCCACTTCCTGTGTCTTCAACTTCATGGTTTTATTTCTGCCTCTAGGGAAGTAAACAGAGCAGTTCTAATTCCCCCTTCCTGTGAAAATGTATAGTAAAGTCATAGAAGTTTAATAATGAAAGTCATAGAGGCAAAAAGATACACTTCTTATTTTTATCTCATCTTCATTTCATTCCTAGAAATTTAATAATGTAATGAAAATAATATTTTGAAAATATTGAATGTCTTTTGTGTTTCTCATCCCTTCTGCTCATTTTAACTATGAATAGATGACATCATAACCAGGGACCCTGACCCCTCAGAGATAAAAATCTGGGTCATTGCACCTGTCAAGCAACCTAAACCAGTGCAAGTGTTCACCAACTATGAAAATAATCTCAAATGGATGGTAGAGGAGGGAGATGATAAATATCAGTTAAGGTTACAGAGCTAAATGCAGTAGTAGAGACTGTAGTTCATATTACTACCCTCCTATTGCTAGTTTTCTCTAGAAATTATGACAACTGCCATCTTGAAGAAACCATGACAGGAAGATAAAATGTGAGTCCACTGAGTGGTGCAAAGGGTGTACTAAAAGTGGTTGCTGTTGGTGCTCCACCCAGATCTCTCAGATTTCCTTTTCCATTTCTGTGTTCCCTTCCCTCAGCATTGGTGCACTTTTGCCTCCAATAACTCATATCTGACATTCTTCTTTGAAGGATTCACATTGAGCAATAGAAATTGCTTATTGCAACACCTGGAGCAGAATTATGCAATACATGTTAGCCATCATTATTACTATTCTCCTTCCCAAGTAATTTTTGTCTCACTACAAAGAATAATTGGAATAGATCTCATGCTTTTGTATCTTCTTGCATGAGAAAAAAAAAGATATCTTTATATGTTAGTGTTCCCTTCTCTGGAAGAGGCTGGATAGACAGAGAACATTAAAATAGGAGTCAGGAGGCCTGGGTCCTATCTGTCCCCTCCATAGTGTGGGCCACATATTCTGTATCTATAAAACAGAGTCAAGGTCTCAGCTAAAATATTATCTCCTCTAAAACCTCTAAGTATCCCTTCTACCAGGAAGCTCTCTAACACTTTAGTCTGCTATTTCCTTTATTGTACTTACACAGTTTGTAATTACCTTTTTGTGTTTGTCTGTCTCCCCCAGTTGGCTTGTAATTTTGACAAGAGCATACATCACATCTGTCTTTTCTGTCTTCTTCACCTCCAGTGCCTAGCATGGTGCCTGGTCCATGGTAGTTATTTAATATGTCTTTACAGAAAAAAATTTTTAAAAATGAGCTTAATATTTAAAATTACTCTACTTATCTATTGCATAATAGACCACTTCACCCCAAAGTTAGTGAGGAATCAAACCATTTTGTTATACTTACAGATCCTTTGGGTCAGAGATTTAGATAGGGAACAGCAATGAGAGGTTATCTTTCCTCAATGAAAGTAGGAGGATTCAAGATTGGGATCCAGAATTATCTGGAAACATTTTTTTTTTTAATTATTATACTTTAAGTTCTGGGATACATGTGTGGAACGTGCAAGCATGATACATACGTATACATGTGCCATGGTGGTTTGCTGCACCCATCAACCTGTCATCTACATTAGGTATTTCTCCTAATGCTATACCTCCCCTAGCCCCCCACCCCCCGACAGGCTCCAGTGTGTGATGTTCCCCTCCCTGTGTCCATGTGTTCTCATTGTTCAACTCCCACTTATGAGTGAGAACACGCAGTGCTTGGTTTTCTGTTCCTGTGTTAGTTTGCTGAGAATGATGGTTTCCAGCTTCATCCATGTTCCTGCAAAGGACGTGAACTCATTTTTTTTGGCTGCATACTATTCCATAATGTATATGTATCACATTTTCTCTATCCAGTCTGTCATTGATGGACATTTGAGTTGGTTCCAAGTCTTTGCTATTGTGAATAATGCTGCAATATACATATGTGTGCATGTGTCTTTATAGTAGAATGACTTATAAAACTTTGGATTTAAACACAGTAATGCGATTGCTGGGTCAAATGATATATCTGGTTCTAGATCCTTGAGGAATTGCCACACTGTCTTCCTCCACAATGGTTGAACTAATTTGCACAACCACTAACAGTGTAAAAGCATTTCTGTTTCTCCACATCCTCTCCAGCATCTGTTGTTTCCTGACTTTTTAATGACTGCCATTCTAACTAGTGTGAGAGGTATCTCATTGTGGTTTTGATTTGCATTTCTCTAATGACCAGTAATGATGAGCTTTTTTTCATATGTTTGTTGGTTGCATAAATGTTTCTTTTGAGAAGTGTCTGTTCACATCCTTCACCCACTTTTTGATGGGGTTGTTTTTTTCTTGTAAATTTGTTTAAATTCTTTGTAGATTCTGGATATTAGCCCTTTGTCAGATGGATAGATTGCAAAATTTTCTCCCATTCTGTAGGTTGCCTGTTTACCCTGATGACAGTTTCTTTTGCTGTGCAGAATGTCTTTAGTTTAATTAGATCCCATTTGTCAATTTTGGCTTTTGTTGCCATTGCTTTTGGTGTTTTAGTCATGAAGTATTTGCCCATGCCTATGTCCTGAATGGTATTGCCTAGGTTTTCTTTTAGAGATTTTATGGTTTTAGGTCTTACATTTAAGTCTTTAATCCATCTCAAGTTATTTTTTGTACAAGGTATAAGGGAGAGGTCCAGTTTCAGTTTTCTGCATATGACTAGCCAGTTTTCCCAAAACCATTTATTAAATAGCGAATCCTTTCCCCATTTCTTGTTTTTATTAGGTTTGTCAAAGATCAGATGGTTGTGGATGTGTGGTGTTATTTCTGAGGCCTGTGTTCTGTTCCATTGGTCTGTATCTCTGTTTTGGTACCAGAACCATGCTGTTTTGGTTACTGTAGCCTTGTAGTATAGTTTGAAATCAGGTAGCTTGATGCCTCCAGCTTTGTTCTCTTTGCTTAGGACTGTCTTGACTCTACAGGCTCTTTTTTGGTTCCATATGAAATTTGAAGTAGTTTTTTCCAATTCCGTGAAGAAAGTCAGTGGTAGCTTGATGGGAATAGTATTGAATCTGTATATTACTATGAGCAGTATGGCCATTTTCATGATATTGATTCTTCCTATCCATGAGAATGGAATGATTTTCCATTTGTTTGTGTCCTCTTTTATTTCCTTGAGCAGTGGTTTGTAGTTTTGAAGAGGTCCTTCACATCCCTTGTAAGTTGTGTTCCTAGCTATTTTATTCTCTTTGTAGCAATTGTGAATGGGAGTTCACTCATGATTTGACTCTCTGTTTGTCTGTTATTGGTGTATAAGAATGCTTGTGATTTTTGCACACTGATTTTGTATCCTGAGCCTGCAGAAGTTGCTTATCAGCTTAAGGAGTTTTTGGGCTGAGACGTTGGGGTTTTCTAAATATACAATCATGTCATCTGCAAACACAGATAATTTGACTTCCTCTCTTCCTATTTGAATACCCTTTATTTCTTTCTCTTGCCGGATTGCTCTGGCCAGAACTTCCAATCCTATGTTGAATATGAGTGGTGAGAGAGGACATTCTTGTCTTGTGCTGGTTTTCAAAGAGAATGCTTCCATTATTTGCCCATTCAGTATGATATTGACTGTGGGTTTGTTGTACATATACATAGCTCTTATTATTTTGAGAAATGTTCCATCAATACCTAGTGTATTGAGTATTTTTAGCATGAAGAGGTGTTGAATTTCATTGAAGGCCTTTTCTGCATCTATTGAGATAACCATGTGGTTTTTGTCTTTGGTTCTGTTTATGTGATGGATTACATTTATTGATTTGCGTATGTTGAATCACCCTTGCATCCCAGGGATGAAGCCAATTTGATTGTGTTGGATGAGCTGCTGGATTCAGTTTGCCAGTACTTTATTGAGGATTTTCGCATTGATGTTCATCAGGGATACTGGCCTGAAATTTTCTTTTTTTGTTGTGTCTCTGACACATTTTGGTATCAGGATGATGCTGGTCTCATAAAATGAAAATGAAATGAAAAGAGAGGAGTCCCTCTTTTTCTATTGTTTGGAATAGTTTCGGAAAAAAATGACACCAGTTCCTTTTTGTACCTCTGGTAGAATTTCGGTGTGAACTCACTCAAAACTGCACAACTACATGGAAACTGATCAACCTGCTCCTGAATGACTACTGAGTAAATAACAAAATTAAGGTAGAAATAAATAAGTTAATTGAAACCAATGAGTCAAAGACACAACATATAAGAATTTCTGGGACACAGTTAAAGCAGTGTTTAGAGGGACATGTATAGCACTAAATGCCCACAGGAGAAAGCAGGAAAGATCTAAAATCGACACCTTAATATCACAATTAAAAGAACTAGAGAAGTAAGAGAAAACAAACTCAAAAGTTAGCAGAAGACAAGAAATAACTAAGATCAGAGCAGAACTGAAGGAGATAGAGACATGAAAAACCCTTCAAAAAAATCAGTGACACCAGGAGCTGGCTTTTTGAAAAGATTAACAAAAGAGATAGACTGCTAGCCAGACTAATAAAGAAGAATAGAGAGAAGAATCAAATAGACACAATAAAAAATTATGAAGGGGATATCACCGCTGATCCCACAGAAATACAAACTACCATCAGAGAATACTATAAACACCTCTATGCAAATAAAGTAGAAAATCTAGAAGAAATGGAAACATTCCTGGACACATACACCCTCCCAAGACTAAACCAGAAAGAAGACACATACCTGAATAGACCAATAACAAGTTCTGAAATTGAGGCAGTAATTAATAGCCTACCAACCAAAGAAATATTTTTACTTACGTGTACGGTGGTGTGGAATGTTGGCTGGGACTTTAGGTCATCTATTTGCCAGAACACCTAAATATTGCCTCTCCATGAGGCCTTTCTGTGTAGTGTCTCCACAGAAGATAGTTTGGGCTACTTCACAGCATGGAAGCTGGTTTTCAAAAGAAAAAAGTCCTATGAGAAAAATGATTCAGGGCATGTTATTTTGTAACATTGAAAGTCACAGAGCTTCATTTCTGTTACAGCCTCTTGATTGAGCAGGTGCAAAGCTTTGCTTGGGTCCAAGGGGAGGGGATATAGATCTTGTCACTGGATGGGAGAGTCAAAAGTTGTATTATAAGAAGAGACTGTGAGATGGGAGAGGATATTTGAGCCAACTATGGAAAATGCAACAAAACCTCATCTTGAATTAGAATCCCTATAACCCCCACGTGTCAAAGGCAGCACCAGGTAGAGGTAATTCGATCATGTGAGCAGTTTCCCCCATGCTGTTCTCATGATAATGAATGAGTTCTTATGAGATCTGATGGTTGTATGAGCATCTGGCATTTCTCCTGCTTGCACTTCTCCTTCCTGGCACCTTGTGGAGAAGGTGCCTTGCTTCTTCTTCACCATCTGCCATGATGGTAAGTTTCCTGAGGCCTCCCCAGCCATGCTGAACTGTGAGTCAGTTAAATCTCTTTCCTTTGAAAATTACCCGGTCTCGAGCAGTTCTTTATAGTAGTATGAACTGCACAATCTTCCACAGGTACATACGTAACTTAATACAATTGTCCCAGATTTTAATCTTTTATGAGAGAGTAAAAAACAGAAGTCTGAGTATGAAAGATTCCTTATTTCTGCCCCAGAATTCTGTGAACCTCAAACTAATACATAAATTTTTAAAAGTCTCATTTGAAATAGAACATTAGCTTTGTAATATATACATCCTAAAATAGATAGATGACTCTGTGTTATTGCAAGTATATACATTTCTATGTGGTTTGAAAGTGTGTTAAAACAAAGTCAAATGTTAAATACTTCCATATAAATATTAGTGAACATACCATCTAGGGGAAGTGGTTGTATTTCCTTCTGAAATAAAACCCTATAAATCTCCATTCCCC
This sequence comes from Theropithecus gelada, assembly GCF_003255815.1. Taxonomy (NCBI): domain Eukaryota; kingdom Metazoa; phylum Chordata; class Mammalia; order Primates; family Cercopithecidae; genus Theropithecus; species Theropithecus gelada. The sequence goes on along the minus strand of NC_037682.1, from coordinate 28,294,487 downwards.
TTTAGTTGTGCTATTTATTTATTAATTTATTTCACTTTTTTTGAGATGGAGTCTCACTCTGTCACCAGGCTGGGGTGCAGTGGCATGATCTTGGCTCACTGCAACCTCCACCTCCTGGGTTCAAGCGATTCTCCTGCCTCAGCCTGCCAAGTAGCTGGGACTACAGGTGTGCACCACCACACCCAGCTAACTTTTGTATTTTTAGTAGGGATGGGGTTTCGTCATGTTGGCCAGAATGGTCTCGATCTCTTGACCTCATGATCCACCCGCCTCAGCCTCCCAATAGTTGTGCTTTTTGTAGAAGCCACACTGGGTTGGTTGTTGGCGTTTGCTTGGTGAATTGCGTGATCCCATCATGTTCCCCTTTTTCTTTCCTCCTTATAAAGTTTAATGTTAAGCAACTGAATAGTATCTAACACAAGCCATTAATGCATGTGCTTGATTCTAAATGATGTCATTTAAGCACACCTGTTAGTATGTTTTTTACTAGAAGCAAGGCAGACTGTAAAGTTTCATCTCTATTTTTTGTAAGTATAATCATGGGAAATGGTTTTTATTCTTCAGAGCATCATTCTATACTGTATTAATGAAACCTTCACTCACCACCAGCAAAACATGAACGTATTTTCTCTAGACATCAGAAAAATAGTACTGATTTGACAAATGAGGTAACTGAGTGTTTTATACTCTAATGACGCTTACAATACTTTTCAAAATGGTTGAAATGAAAGAAGCCTTCTGATTACCTAGGTAATCTGGAAATGTTATTACCCTAATCCTCCATTTTTTAGTCCTTGAATTAATGTTTTACTGAAATGCATCATTTATTAATGTATAGATGTCAAGTGATATATGGATCATGTTTTCAAGGCTTTGCAAATCATAAGATGGACTTGCAGTCAGCTGAGAATATACTCGCTTTTCTGGCAGTAGTGATGGATTTGTTCTATTCTGATCCATCCTGATCTTTTGTGATTGGCTTCTCTCTCTCTCTCTCTCTCTCTCTCTCTCTCATTCAGCAAATGTTTAACTTTCCCTTTTTCTTATTTGTCTTTGAGAGTTTCACTAACCCTGGGGGAAACAGAAAACATTGCCAACCAATTATGTTACCAAACTTTGAAAGGTCAGTGATGTACAGGCTATCTGAGGGAGAGCATAAAACCCATTATCAGCCCGATATCTCATTTGGTGGCTAACAATCTGAGAGGAATACTATATGGCCTCCCCCCACATTAATCCCCTACAAGTAAAGGATCTTAATGAGAAAGGAATAATGTTATCAATTTCCTACATTCTCATTAAACTCCAAAGGCTGTAATCTAGAGGCCTTTTTGGTTTTCATGCACAGCCAGTGTGAAAGAATTGCAGCATACAAAAAGGAACATAGTAGAAAAATAAATTGAAATAGAGCATTGGCGTGGCTTATTCATGCAAATATATGTTTATTTTCAAATTTTAAAGGCTCAACATCCTAAACACTACTCTAACTTATCTTCCCATTACATGTCACTAGTGTCTCACAGGAACCCCACAGGAAGAATGGCAACAATTCTATTCTCAAAACACTTTCCACCTTTCTACTTCTCCTTTCTACTTTGCTCTGACTTTCTCTCTTCTGCTTTCCTGCCCTTCCTACTTCTGTCTACATATATGAGAGCCGACTTACTTTTCAAGACATACTTGAAGTCTTAAACCTTATATGGCAGTGACCCATAGCCACCTTCCCTTCATGTGGCCATATTGCTTCTCCATATTACTGACCACATTGCTTATTTGGCATTAAGTATATAGGCAACACATTTAAGACAAATATCCATAAATGTCTCATGATCCCAACACATACTCATTTATTCACTCTTTTACCCACTGATTGATTGATGAAACATTCCTAGAGTGTATGTTCCATACCACATAATATAGAAGATGCCAAAGACACATGAATGAATGAAATCCTATTTATAATTGAGTAGGGGATGGGAATGAGTACAGTCAGACAGGTGCTATGATAGAAATGCAAGCAGATCACATTGCATCCACAAAGGAGGAGTGATCAGTATTACTGAGAAGAAGAGAGGCCTGAGGGGAGAGTTCCAGTGAGCCAAAGAAGATGTTTATTAAGTGATAGAGAACAGAGAGGGGTGGAGAGGAAAGTGGATGATGTAAGGAAGAGTATTGCAGAAAGAGGGGTTGATATAAATATTACAATGTGAATGTGGGGATATAGAAGGACAAGAAGTTTTGAGTAGAAGAAACCATAGATTGTGAAATGAAACAGGAGTCAGGTGAACAAGAATGGGGTTGGAGAGATCATAGGAGGTTTTTTGCATCATGGAGAGAAGGTTGGACTTAATATGTGGGCAATGGAGGCCATTGTGGTTTTCTGTGTGCTGGAGAAACGTAGTTAGATTTGTGTTTTCTATGATTAATTAGGCAATGGTGTGTAGGCTAGACGATGATGAGCCATGAAAAAGAAAGAAAGACTCCTGTAATGGTCCAAGTGAAAGATAGTTAGAATATGCACTAATGAGGATGCAGATACAGGTAGAGCTATGACAAATTATGAGAAAATAAAATCTATAGGACATATGACTTCTTGAAGTCACATGCTGCACCTTATTTTTTGTATGCTGCACAGTTCTAAGCATTTATTAAGGGGTGTTGTTAATATTTGCTAAATAAAATTGAGCTTTATACTGGTGTAAGAAAAGCCTTCAAGAGGATTGCATAATTTTGCTTGTTCCCCATTAAGTTAAAGCAGATTTTGATCTACAGCTGAGATTATAGATCTTATGCAATTTTGCTTAGAAATGAAAAAAACTAGAGAATTTTCATGTGGAAGACTATTTCAGGACTCAAACTGCTTCGCTGTTAAAAAGTTTCATAACTGAAATGTATTCCAAGTTCTGGATTGACATATGACAGAGCTATTTTATATTAAATGTGTTGGTGTAAGGTTGGTATTTGGTTCAAAAAGAATCTTAAACCAACAGAGTTGTATTAGTTATTCCTGAAATTGCAGAATAATAAGATTTTTATTTTTCCTGGACTAGGTGACTAAGAGTAAAAAAAAAAAAAAAAACAAAAAACCATACTTCTACTCTGTATTGAATGAGAATAGAAGTCTCAGAATAATGGACAGATTGATAAGAATAAAAAGGTCAGAAGCCATTATAACATCTTCCCATTGCCCCCCAAATTAAAGGTGATTCTTATAATGATTGTGGTACTAACTAATTACTAGTACTAATTAGGTATCAAAATGTACCTTGATATTCCTTTTAGAAGAGCAAATAGCCTTGAGGTAAGCATATAACAAATTCATTGCATGTGTTGTTTTGAAATTCATAAGAAAAAATATTTTTAATGTCTTTTACAAATTCATAATGGGTCTTCTTTTTCATTTGGTAATAAGGCCTTGTCACTGAACTTGTAACCTCAAGCAATGATAGAAGAGCAGTGTGGTAGATTTCAGAAATGGCTCTATCCTTGTAATGTTTTTTGCAATGTGACTTAACAGTTCCTATTATTAAAAAGCAGAGCCTGTTTGCCCACCCGTACACATTGGCTTGGTTTGATGACTTATTTGGTCAACAGATTATAGGCGACATAATATGCCAATTCTAAACCTGGGTCTCAAAAGGCCTGTTGTGCTTTTGTTCCCTCTTTAACCTGAGCCTTTGCATGAGACCAAGCCCAGGCTAGCCTGCTGATGATTAGAGTACTGTACATTTGGAGTGGACACAAATGGTTGCTGGTAAAGCCATCCTGGACCAGTAAGGCACCAGCTGACATGCCAGCTGACCATAGACTCATGAACAATCCAGACAGGTTTGGCCCGGAACCGTAGAATTAGCCAGCCAGCCATGCTTGCTTGTGAGCATTAAAAAAACACTTGATGGTTGTGTGCCACTGAGGTTTTGTGGTTATGTGTTGCACAGTATTATGATGGTGAGATATAACTCATACAGCCAGGTGGTAAGTGTAGGACAGAGATGAGAACAAGTCATTCATGAGGAAGGTGCCAAGATTTGTATAAAAATCCTATTAAGTAGGTAGCAACAGTAAGTCAATCCCAAAGATAGTGGTGTCTGGTTCATTGACTGGGTCAATGAGTTTCTGATGGAGCCAATAAAGCAAGTCATAACTTCTCCCTGTAGAAAAGTTGTCCTGGCAGAGTCTGAACCCGTATTGAAGTTGATTTAAGTTCAAGACAACTGATTTAGGCATCAGTTAAGAGTTTTAATTTTGCCATTCACTGGCTGTTACAATTGCAACTAATATTTGTCAAGAGTTTTCTATGTGCTAAGATAATATTATTTAATGTCCACAAAAAAAATCCTACACCATGTAGTTAGTAACTGGAAAATTTAGGACATAAACTCAGGTCTCTGCCTCATGGCCACCCTTTCATTAAAGTCTCTATAAACTTCATTTTAGTCATGTATAAAATGGGGATGATCATACTTACTTTCAAGGGTTGGATCAAAGATTAGACAAGATAATGTATGAGGACATATTCAGTCAATAAGCCATTATAAGTTTAATTATGATTTTACCCTCAGACTTCCAGGTGTTCTTGGCCAGCTGCATTCTTTCTCTGGAAACTTTGCAGCTGACTTAATTCTCATGGAGTCTGGAAAGGCCTGACACTGAGATACTGATTCTGTAAAAGAAAGATTAGTAATCTCCTTTGGTGAAGGAACTTGCCAAGTTTTAAAAAGAAGTGCTAAGGAAAAATTAACACATGATGAAATGTGAAGACCGTTACGTTGATAACAAGTTTTCTTTTGCATATACCAGAACATATTCCTATAGGCTTCTTTTACTGTAAGTCTCTTCTGATTGGAAAACTAATCTGTATATTATTTTGGGATACATTCAATTTGTCAGAAGATAAAATTACAACAAGTTAAGTTTAAAGATCTTAATTGGCTTTAATTTGCAGTTATAGAAACAGGCAACACCCCATTCTCCAAAATAGAATGAATGTCCCGATAAGTTGAGCAGAGGAGGTTAGTTTTATAGACAGAAAAGGGCTGAGGAAACCAGAAACAGAACAAAAAGCAGATTGGTCATTTCAGTTACTTTTCTTGTAAAGGCTAAAGCAGAGGGGAGTGCCTTATCTTGTCTGGCTTAAACTGGCCTATTTTGGGGATTTGGCTATTTTCTTCTCTCTCCTGATTTCTTGGAAGGTCAGATAAATAGCTTAGTTTTGGCTTGGTGGCATGCAACATCGTACGAGGAATTCAATTTCGGTTTGGTCTATTGGGTCTAGTGTGGGAGAAGTCCAAACCAATGATCTTGATAAGTTTTATTAAATTTCACAAGATGAGGTGAGGAATTTTCAGAGTTTAAACCAGCAGAATGATATATGTGAATTCAATATTAGCATGGAAGAGGCATGAGTGGTCATTGGATGTGTACATGAAGAGAGTCTCACTGGGTGATTTTTCAAACACTGCATGAATGCTGCAGTGACTGAAGACTCATCACTTCACAAAGAAGGCTATTCAATTGGTAAAGAACTCAAATGAATCAAAATCTCTCTTTCTATAACTTTTCCTCACTCACCTCTAGGTTTCTCCTTTGAGAAATGTCTCTCTATTCTATTTTTCTGATTCTTTAGAATGGATACTCGTGGATAATTTAAGCCCTCTCCCATTTGTTTGTAACTGGTTACTTATTCAGTTCCAAAGAGGGGTGATGTTGATTTATTATAAGACATTACCCATTGGTTATAATCAATATGACTGGGGCTAGAGACCTGATCCTAGGAGGGCTGTAAGAGTCTCTTTGAAATTGAGATCTTGTTAAAATTTTTATTTTAGTAAATTTCATGAGAGTTTTAAAAATTCAATGTTTGAATCTCAGGATTTTTACATACCACAAACATCTAGAATCTTAGCTGCTCTTGAAAAATGAGATGATCTGACAATACTGGGCAAGCATTTCCACATCTTAACAATTGGCTGTAGCTGAGTATGTGCTGAGCCTCCAATCCATATCTGTTTTTCTGGTTATCATCTTCTCTTTCAGCATCTTGGGAATTCAAGTTTGTGTCACTGTCCTGCTATGAGTGCATTTCTGTACTTGCGACTATGAGGAGAGCCTTAAACAAACTTTGTATAATTCCCTGGTTTGTAAGCCCTGGCTGAATATTAGAATCATCTGCAAGCCTTCAAAAATAGATTCTTGGACTAGTCCTCATAGTTATCAAATGAGAACCTATGAATATCATTCTCCTTGGTCATCTTTGATGTCTGGAACATTTTCATCTTAGTAAACAAGAAAATACAAAACACAAACATCTTCTCCAAATACAAATGAACGTAGTTAAAAACCAGTCATAGACTTGAAGATGGGAAACAGAAAAGATATACCCTTTAATTCAGATGCACAAAATTCCTGTTTCCTTCTGATGCACAAAATTCATGCAAATAGGCCAGCTTTCTCCAACCTAAGCATCTCTGGCTGCCCCTGGAAGTGTTTTAAGATGCTTTTGGGTAAGAGCTGCCAAAGGCTGGATGCCTCTGCTTGGCCTTAATAGTGCTTACTTGTTCTTAAGCAGAGCATTGGGAAGGGAGAGGAACTAGCTGATGAGTGAGATGCTGCAGGTGGCCAGAAATCCTAAGTTGCCTTCTCCTGGGATTCACCAGAGGAGAAGTGATGATGAGATATTTTAGCGCATATTCTAGGATTAGCTGGTAGCTGGTATTATAACAGTTTAACTCACCCTAGCTGAGCATTAGGCCTAGACTACGAGCCACCTTTTTACTGAGCTGCCTCTTTCTGACTTAAGGGTTGTACTTTCAAAGACACTAATTAAATTCTTCTCACAAAACCAGCTTTAAGCACTCTTCTAATTCTACTAATTAAAAAGTACCCAGCTGCCAGTGTCAGTAGTAAATCATTTCTGATCCGATGTATCTCATGTACTATGGTCTGATAAACTTCTGCTCATCTCCTGAAACCTTCTGTCTCTTTAAGTAGTGCTTATTTTCTTAGCATTTGCACTACTGCCTCACACCCTCCTTCCCCAGACTCATTGAGTTGCTTGTATTGCTGGCCCTACAATTTGTTCAGTATTTCATTCAATTTGTTCAGTATTTCATTCAATTTGAACTCCATCCTCAGCTCTGTTGGAGATTTTTAAAACAATCCAGGTACAAACATTATCCTCATGATAATCTAGAATACATATTAAATGCTTTCTATATGTCAGGCACTGTTCTCAGTTAATTCTTACGAAGAGTCTGTGATGTAGGTGTAATGATAGATGAAGTAGCCGAGGCACAGAGAGGTTGTCAGGTCTAAAGCCTTTCCGTGGTTTTCCATTGCCCTTAGGTTAATGGTCTGTATTCTTAACAGGGCGACTCAGACCTTCCCAATGACCTCTTCATTCTCCTCTAGTCTTTCATTTGTCAGTCATCCTCCCTATGAGGGATATGATTTTATTTTTCTGTCTTTCCTTTAGGTCACGTAATTTTCATGGGACCAAAACCCCTACCTTTTTTCCCGCATCCCTTCCAGCTTAGCTAAATCATACTCCCTATTTAAGTCTCAAATTAAAATTAAAATTGCCTTCCTCAGAGACAAAAATCTTGATTCCCATGTAAGTGTTGCTTTTCGGGTTCCCTGTATTAGCATTATTTGGGAGTATGTATTACAAGTTGAATTTCAGAGCTTTTCTCTAATCCTGTTGAACTAGGAAGTAGGGGCCAGGTGTCTATATTTTGAATGAACATCTTTGGTGATTCTTATGAGCTATAAAGTTGGAGAATCATGTCCATAGACTTAGTTAATTTCCTTTACGCCTGTTGCCATAGTACCCCAGCCATCTCCTTTCAAATAACCAACACATTCTGGATAAAAATATTTATTATTTATTTTCCCAATTAGATTATACACTCCATGAGGTTAAGGGACATGTATCTGTTTCATTCATTTCTTTATCTATAGCGTCTAGCCCATTGCCTGGCCTATAATTTTGTTTAATGAAGTAGATTTTTTTTTCTTGTTTCAACAAATATTATGATGCACCTATTTACCTTTTTTTTTTTTTTTTTAGGCACATAGTCCTTGGAATTCAAGGTTTAGTAATGTATGATTTATTGGCTCAAATAACTTACAACAGCATGAGGAATACAGGCAAGCAAATATAATATTTTAATATAGTATGATAAGAGTAAGTAGATCTGTCTGTCTATCATTTGGAAATATAATCACACAGGTAAGCATTCTATGTTTACAGAAAAGAGAAGACAAAATCCAAACCATAAAGGTGACATCTGAGAGGGCTTCCTGGAGAAGTTGAAACACAAGTTTAGTCTTTAAAAAAATAGGCACCAGAGAAAGAGATGTAGAGAGGGTATTTTAAGCAGAGAAATGAGCATAGTATGTACTTGGGTACCCGGGAATAGTTAGGAATAGCTTCATGCAGGGTGTAAGTTAGGGAATGTAAGAACCAGATCATGAAAGTCTAAGCACTGTGAATTTTATTGTGAAAACCACTGGGAAAAATTAAGCTTGATTATCTGCAAGAATGGGCAATATTCAAGTTGCAGATTGTCCATAATGAATTTTTAACCTTATTAATGCCTGCTGTTTGTGAAGGGGGAGACCCCTCCAACTTCAGTTTACTTATCTATGTAATGGGGTAAATCCTACTCATTCCAACCTACTTGACTTGTTGCAAGCATCAAATAAGATAATACATATAAAAGTATTTTTTAATACTTGTCTGGCTTTTTTGAAGGGAAGTGAAGGATAGAAAGGAAGATAATAATTGTTGAACTTTGATTAAATTAAGCATAGGGGAAAACTGACTGAAAACTTCAGAAAGGCCTGAAGCCACATTGGTTCTATGACCGTGGTAGTATGTAGGCCTTGTTTCTAAATTGTTCCCATTAAAATAGTTCAATTGCAAATATGTAGCAGTCTTTGTGACACTTCCTTTTAAATTCTAAATTCAGGGGGGCCAGAGTCTTATTAGTCCAACTTGAATCTGAATCCATCTTAGACCAATTTGCCGTGGCCAGAGTCACAGGGTAAAAGTTCAGCATGGCTGCTGGGAGCTGACATCTTTGAATAGAGGGGATACATTTAAACCAGACACAATCCCAAGGGTATCCACTATAGCAGAAAGCAGGAAGCAAAGATTATTTCAGGGGCTTCAGAAAGGAAGCCAAGAGAGGAAGACCGCTGCTTCCATCAATAATCATATCTGATGCTGAGAGATCCTTTAATGTTTTTGGCTTGCCAGTTGAGATTTTTAACATGCAAGCTGCAGAATTTAATGGTCAGCATACAGATGCAGTTTTAATCAAATCTCTCTTTATAAACTCGTATTGATATTGCTTGACAGGGATGAGATAAAAAGAGGAAGTACAGAAGTTGCCTGCTCAGCATAACGGACTATATCAAATATGCTGAGAAGAATAACTAGGAGAGGGGAGTTAATCATCGCAGTATAAAAATCACGATGGTTTTTTGATAGGGGTTTGGAATATCTTTTGAGATTACAGTTTTCTGGAGGTTTTTAAAAATAACCTAGACACTTATATGAAAATATCCCACTATTAAGAAGGGAAATGGACTCATGGAATGGTATAGTTGTGCGACCTGTAACTTCTGGAACAGCCAGGCCTAAGTTCCAGTTTTGCTTCTTTAATGTGTAGAATGTATGACTTGTCCAGTGTCTTACCACTGCAAAACTCATTGTTATCTGCAAAGTCAGATTGACAATACTGTGTAGTAGCCTTGTGAGGATTAAATGAAATGACATAATTGGAATGATTAGCACAATACCAGGCATGTAGAAAAGGCTTAATAAATTATAGCCATTATTGCTGTTGCTATTAATATGATTACTATGATTGTTATCTTTAAATTATTTCCTAATTCTGTGGTTTTAAAGGTATACAATGATGAATCCTTTAGAAAAAGTCAAAATTCACTGTAGTTGCTTTTAGGCAAAGGTGGGGTAAAAAAAAAAAAGGAAATGAAAAAGTGGTTTTCCTACTTCAAAAAGTAGAGAACAAAATGATTTTAAAGCTTTTATGAACCTAATAAATCACCCAGTCCAGCTACTTCATTTAATAAATGAAGAAATTGAGGCACAGATTATTAAGTGGCTTATCCAAGTGCTCATAGATATTTATAGTAGAGCTCAGATAAGAATTGTGGGGGCCTGAGATGTACTGCCTTCATCCCTTTTCAATGAAGGGTGTATCTTCCCAGCTGCCGAGAGTACAATCTGTTGAGATCCCCCAGTTTTCAGCTCCTGTAGGGTTCACCTCAGCTTTAGAGATTCCCCTTATCCAAAAGCATGTCTTTCCCAGGATGATCACATCAATGACTGGAAGGAGATAGACTGCAGGGGGATAGAGGTCAGCCATTATCTGGCCCCTGTGAGTTGACACTGATGAACCATATACCTCCAGAATTCCCTGATGAGCCAGAAAGGCTTAGTTGGCTCTGTACTACATTTCATTTTCTCTCTCTGTCCAATCCTATCTCCCCTCTTTCTCCTTCTATTTTCACAGGCTTTGATCCCTACTAAATATTCTGCACACCAAACTTTTTCTAAGCGTCTGATTCTGCACCATGGTTTACTGTAGCCTCAGACTCCTGGCTCAAGGGATCCCCCCACCACAGCCTTCCAAAGAGCTTATAAGCATAAGCCACTGTGCCTGGCTGCAACATCTGATTCTAGAGACTACAATCTTTGGCAAGGATCTAAGTTCTAATATTGTTACTGTTTTTAAAACAATGTAAAGCAAATTTAAAACCAGTAATTTTGCAACTTCAAAATATTCCAAATCTGTATGAGAAACAGACAGCAATCAAGGAGTTTAAGTGTATAATTGGGTGAGTTACAGTTGCTGAGGCATAGAGAAGGAAAGGGGTAGAAATCAGGTTTCAGGTCATCTTCTATATCGGCTAGCAAGCAGCCTATACACTTCTTTTGCTCATTTCCCAGATTGATTTGTTGTTACTTACCATAAGTTAGAATTTTTCTCACTCACAGAATCCATAGGTTACTTGACATTTCTTTTTGCACGCCTCTTGACTGCTCCTTGTCACTTTCCCATGTTCTCCACCTCCCTTCCTCAGCTTCAGAGTAGTTTCAGACTTTCTGAATCAAAAGTGCCTAGGGCCAGCACTCTGGCAGAAAGGAAAGGGAAGAGTGAATTTTCATTGGTTTTATAATTTGTGGAGGAAAAGAGTTACAGATTATAGTGAGAACAAAAGCCCCCTATCCCTTAAATCTTGGTGTCTATCTTCTCTTTATTTCTTATTTCTACTGTTCTCATATTTGTTAGGAATAAAACCAACAAAGCAGTCACGTGTGATTATCTCTGACAGTACGTATGAGGAACATGGGTTAGAAGTCACTGAAGGGAATCTGATGCAAATCAGTGACTTCACGTTGTAAATCAGACACACTGTCTAGCTTCCTACTGTATCATTTTATCACTCAGCTTTTATGCTAATGGTCAGAAGATTACTTTTGGGCATTGCATCTGTGTTGGAGAGAAACATGGAGGTGGGGGGGGTTAGGCAAAAGTCATGTGGTAGCTGAGTCTGCTCCAATTGACCGGAATAATAATAATCTAAACCAGAAGCTCTACTAATAGGCTCCTTTGACCTCTTATTGGCTAGACTTGGGCCACGGCCATCCCTAGTTGCAAGGAGTTTGGTGTATGAGTATTTTTAAGTGAACACACCACCACCCTGAACAAAATGGAATACTTTAGTAATCAAGAAAGAGAAAATAAATGTTGGGCAGGCAAATAACAATGTCTGACATGAAATTTTACATATATATATATATATATATATAAAATTACATGACTTGTGTGTTTTAAATTTTTTTTTTTTTTTTTTGAGACAGAGTCTCGCTCTGTCACCCAGGTTGGAGTGCAGTGGCACGATCTTGGTTCACTGCAAGGTCCGCCTCCTGGGTTCAGGCCATTCTCCTGCCTCAGCCTCCCGAGTAGCTGGGACTACAGACTACAGGCACCCGCCACCACGCCTGGCTATTTTTTTCTATTTTTTAGTACAGACAGGGTTTCACCGTGTTAGCCAGGATGGTCTCTATCTCCTGACCTTATGATCCACCTGCCTCGGCCTCCCAAAGTGCTGGGATTACAGGCGTGAGCCATCGCGTCCGGCCTGTACGTTTTAAATTTTATACAGATTTATTACTCTGACTTTTATCTTTTGAAATCGGCTTTTTCATGCAACCTAATGTTTTTGAAGTTTGTATTTGTTTATTCATGGAAATGTGGCTCATTTTCATTGTTGATATTATTCATAAATAAATGAATCTAACTGTATACGGTCCTTTCTTCACTTGGTTCACAGTTACAAACAGCTCTATAATTATTGTTTCTGAATGTGTCTCCTACTGAAAGTGTGTAAATGTTTATTTAGGGTAAATTTCTAGACATGGAGTTGTGGATCACAGACTATATTCTTCAAGTTGAGTGGATATTTCCAAATTACTTTCCACATTATAGTCCCATCAGAAATGAATGAGTTCTTGCTTTCCAGCATTTTTGTCAACAGGCATTAATTTTTGTTACTGTATTGGATGTGGAGTAGTATCATTATGGTTTTATTTTATTGTTTATTATTTTGAATTTTCCTGTTTATTAGGTGAAACACCTTTCTATACTTTGGTGATTTTAGCTTTCCTTTTTAGTTACTAAAAAGGAAAATACATTTTATCTATCTTTCTATTATTTTTATTTTTATATACACTTTAATGTTTTTATTCATCCTTCTATTATTTTTATTTTATATAGATTTTAAGAATTTTTAATATATTCTAGAGACTATTTGCTTATGATTATTAGCATTGCAGATATCTTCCCTCTTTCTGCTTGAGTTTTAATGTTTTGATAATGTTTTATACAGATATTTTTAAATTCAAAAGTAGTCAAATTTATCAAGTATTTTTCTTATAAATTTTTGTGTTTTTAAAAGAGATTCTCTTCTACTCTAGGTCTAAATTCTCTTCTAAAAGTTTAAATTGCATTGAAGTTGCTTTTAAAATTTAAGTTTTTAATTGATGTGGAATTCATTTGTGTATGTGGCATGAGGTAGGGAGTATATACATTAAGAATAATCGCTTGTTCTAGCATTGTCTATCATATATATTCCCTCTTCTCTTCCATTGTTCTATTTGTCTATTCCTGGCCCAATGGTATGCTAACATAATTACTATAGCTTTGTAATATCTTCTGATAGCTAAGAAGACAAGCTACCTGCATTAATCATAGGAACTATTTTCATATTGATTTTTAGGAGTGTTTTGATTGCAATCTTTTTTTTTTTTTTTTTTTTTTTTTTGTAGTAATTTTAGAATCCCTTCATCATCTCCAGGAGAAATTGTGCATGTATTTTGATTTTAATTGCTTTGAATTTGTCAAGAATTAATACATCTTCATGTAGTTGCTTTTTGCGGTCTAAAATATGTAGCATATTTCCCTAGTTATTTAGGTCTTATTTTATGCTTTTTAATAAACCATATATACATAAACATATATATATATATTTGCAAAGGGCTTACATATCTTTTGTTAGATGCTAGATATTTTATAGTTTTCATTAGTACTGTGAGTGGCATTTTAAAGTGATACATTTCTAATTGTTGATTTATAGAAATGCTATTGATTTTGTACACTAAATCTATGTTCAGCAATCCTACTGACTTATCTTACTAGTTCAATAACTTGTGTATTTGAATTTTCTATGTAGACATTGCGACCCAAGATAGGTTATAGTTTTGTTTCTTCCTTTCCAAATATATATTTTCCTTATTTTTTTTCTGGTCACGCTCTATTTGCCAACACCTCAAGTACAATGCTAACTAGAAGCACTGATAATGGACATTGCTGTATTGCCCCTGATACAAAAGTGAAGACTTCTAAAGATGTCATTAGTTTCTTTCAAGAGTGTTTTGCTGTACTTGTGGACTACAGGTTTTACTATCCTTTCTTTTGGATCCAACCATCCAGGGTGAAGTTAGGGGCATATTAAATACCAAGCCTCCTAGATTGCTTTGAATCCCCTCTCTATACATCAGGAAAGGACATCTTTTTTCTCATGCCAGAATTTCCAATTTCAAGATTTCTTTCTAATAGCAGTCTGGAGAAGACTACATGAATCAGATGGACAGATACACACATGATATATTACTGAATACCAGCTCCACAAGAGTCAGTGGAAGACCAGCACCAGGCAATCTTTTAGTAACCACAAATTCAAGTTATACATAGTTACCCTTCATGGTGTCATTCATTGCTTTCAGTGCATTGATGCTGTAATTGGGACCAATCATATCTTCCCTGGAGGCTTGGGGTGAAGTTAGCTCCACAAAGATTGAAAAGGAGAAAGATGTGGTTTCCCTAAATAAAACTCAGTTATTCCTGAACAAAGGTAAATAGGTGGATACAAGGACTTCCACTTCAGATGCGGCATTTTCAATTACCCTTGCCTCCTTCCTGACATACACTGTGTTAAGATTACTATGTTGCTTCTATCAGGACACTACACTCTGCATTTTCATCTGTCTTGTCTCAAATTTGACATCGCTGGCAGTATAAAATGACATTTTAGATCTCTATTGTCTTATATATTCTAGAATTGTAATACTACAAACATAAACCCCTTTTTAACTGATTTTTTCTTGACTTATTCACATTTTTCAAGATAGAAGACAGCAAATATTTGATTTTTATTACATACTCCTTCTTCATTTTTTTAAACCTAATAACAATGGAATAATACTTTCAGGATCTACTTTGTACCTAATCTAAATTCATGCCTAATAAAAGCAGAAGGATTCAATTCAAGGTCAGCTTTAGATTATTTGAAATAGAACACTTTCTGATAGTTTCTAATTTCTTTGTTAATGCTACTGATTGTATTATATCTTTATCAGTTCCAGGGAATTATATAATATACTTTGGTTTATGGAAAGTCAAATATCCAGAACTCTAACTACTAAATTCTAGTAATAACAAAATAAAAACAAGAAAATAAACCGATATAAGAAATTTGTTTTACAAAATATTCCTAGGGGGAAGCCTTATATAAAACAGAAAAAGACGAATATTCTATGTTTTCTGTGTCCAACATTACATTTCTAGAACACAAAATTAAGTTGATATGAGCTATCTCTACCCAAGGGTTACAGTTGGTAGCTAGTCAGCCATGAGCAGGGCAGGAGAGGGCTGCCCCTGCCCTCAATGTGGAATGTCAGGCAACCATCAGGTGGTAGTCTGGCAGTGTTAAGTGTTCCTCTAAAATAAAAATTGGTTGCAGCCAGCTCCGGGGAAAGATGATCTTCCATGAGATAGATCCACTAGATCTTCCACCAGATAGAAATAAACTTGAAACTGGTGATGAGCGGCTTCCCAGTGAGATTTCAGGAGTTGGGCGAGTGGTCTCAAGCATGCACACTCAGAGGCAAAATGGCAGCGGATCTTCCTCTGGGAACACTCCTAGAGGAAGGGAAAATGGAAAAACTCCTCAAGTGGGCATGCGTATAATTCCAGTAAACACTCTGTGCGTGCTCCCTTCCCAATTGCTAACAGGCCACTGTGCACGTGGACCGCCCACCCCAAGGGAAAAATCAGGGGAGAAGGAACACAAGACCCCAGAAGTGTGCCAACATATAAAACCCCAAGTCAAAAGATCAAACCATGCACTTGATCTCTCCAGTTGCCTGCTTGGCCCTCTTCCAAGTGTAGTTTACTTCTTTCATTCTGGCTCTAAAGCTTTTTAATGAACTTTCACTCCTGCTCTGAAACTTACCTTCTTCTCTCCTTCTGCCTATGCCCCTCAGTAGAATTCTTTCTTTTGAGGAGGCAATAACTGAAGTTACTGCAGACCCATACGGATTCATTGCTGGTAACATACTTTGGTGTTACGTAACTGAGATACATCATTCTGCTGCTAACACAAAGACATCCAAGAATAATTAGGCTTATTACCCTTACCATGATGAACAGCAGCAGCAGCAACAACAGCAGTAGCTGCAGGATTGTTTTGCCCTTTTAATAAGGCTGTGAAATAAGCTATTTTTACTTTTTTTGCAGGATTTCTTGTAAAAAGTATCAAACACGTTAGTCAAGCATTTTTTATATTAGCCATGGAATTTAATTTACTAATACCCATGCCCTCCTACATACCAGTTTTACTGTATTCTGAGGATCATGCTTGTAATACAGTGAGTGAAAGCAAACCAAGAGTGCAGTTTGCAGTATGCTTTTCTTACTGACATTTCAATGTGTGGTTCAGGTGGCACAGTGATTACTTTATTCTCACAGAGACTTTTATAGCCTTATACATTCAGAACCGTTACTTTGGAGGAAAATCAACTATTAATATTTTAAAAGCTAATTTTCTATCTTTTTCAATGGTAATGTGTCCAACTCCTTTACCATACCATCTTAAGCTCTGTCAGAAGGCTTGTTTTAATTGCTTTCTCATTTAAATCTTAATCCTTGGGATTTGATCTGTGCCTTTGAGCACAGCAAGTTCTTTTATTTTATTAGAAAGAAAAAAGTTGGGATTAAAGCAGTGCTTTGGGTAAGTTTGTATAAAATCTCCGCCAGTGAATTTAAATCTTTGAAGACCTTTTGTTCATCTGATTGAACACTTCTCAAAGATAGAATATTTTAAATCTTCCTTTAAGTCACATTTATTAATCAAAATCTATCAAATGGGATATTATGGCCCCAAAGCCATAACCATCTTCTTTAGGCACATCTAAAGTTTGGATTTTACCAAAGGGAATATCTAATAAGCAACTTTCTATATTTAAAAAGTTTTCCTTCCTCCAATGAATAATTGACTCTATTTGTTTCTATCTAAATTCTGACATTTCTCATTACCATATTAAATCAAATTATGCTACAAGTTCCAGAGTGTTCAGGTAGTATACACACTATTACGGTATAAAGCTAGATTTTTGTTTTCTGCTACTGAACCTAAATTGCATGAAGCAATCAGGGCTTGCTCACTTAGACTCTCTCTAGCCGGTTTTTTTTTTTTTTTTTTAGATCCCCATTTCCAACCATCCATAGAAACTTCTAATAGGGGAGTTCTTTACGTAGATGCAAACCAAGAGGTGAAATGGATGTTTCATACATTGGCTGAATGACAGAGAAAGATAAAATGCGACCTCAAACTTCGAATTCCTTGTCAAAGACTCCGTACATACTAGCATGGGAAGGAAAGGTAAATTTGGGTTGTAGGGTTGCTGACTCATATGCATGTCAAGTCAGGGAACTATCTGTACTGCACAGTCCTCTTCAGTAGAAACACAATTGTTAGTTTTTTTAAATTTCCACATGCTTATAATAAAGTTCATCTGGAAGACATTTTACGGCCAAATATTTTTTCCTTCTGAGATCTTCAAATTTCTTAACAAATTGCAATGAGAAGACATGTGATGAGAAAAGGAAGCACCTTTTTTCATCATGGATTCTTAAAGAGGCTTAAAATGGCATCTTTTACATGTTTTATCTGAGTTGATCCTCACATAATTAGATAACGAAGATAACAGTATTATCTTAGTTTCACCACTGAAGTCAAGAAAATAGAGAAAAAGTAATTTGCACAAAATTACATAATTTAATGTCAGACCCGTGGATAAATGATGCAACGAATCTGTATGTAGATAGGTGACACATCATAAACATAATCCCTTGAATATAACCAAGACTGTCCAGCTGAAGAATCAGGGTGGCTTCAAAGACATTCATATTAGATAGAATAGTCTAAGCAAGTTATAAAAGTAAAAGTGGAAAAACACTAGGTATGATTTGAAAAGTAGTCCCATCTCAGTATAACCCAGAGAAAATCCATAAATCATCTATAATTATTCTGTAAACTAGATATTATGGTGTCACTGTAGTTTTTATGTTTGTCCCATCACAACCTCATGGTAAAATGTGATCTCCAGTGTTGGAGATGGGCCTAATGGGAGCTGTTTTGGTCATGAGGGAGGATCATTCATGAATAGATAAATGCCCTCCCTTGGCGGTAAGTTCTTGCTCTATTAGTTCCCAAGAGAGCTGGTTGTTAAAAAGAGCCTGGCACCTTCCTCACTCTCTCTCTCATTTCCTCTTTCACCATGTGATCTCTGCCTGGCAATTTCCTTTTGCTTTTTCCCAAGTAGCCTGGGCCCCATCCCAGAAACCAAGCAGCTGCTGGCGCCATGCTTCTTGTACAATCTGCTGAAGTGTGTGTTATTATATAATGTATACCTTTGTTTCCTTATAAATTACACAGCCTCAGATATTCCTTTATAGCAACAAAAAATGAGCTAAGACAGGTGTGGTGTAAAGTTCATTAAATCCAGAGTCATGAAGAATGGTTCAAGACCTAGTTTTACCACTTATTAGTTGGAGTCAAGAAGGTTAATTTTGGTAAGTTCTATTTTTTCCTGAAAGATGTTGAAATAGTTATTTAAAATTCTCTTAGATATTTTTAGTTAAAATATTCTATGATTGAAAAATTATAGCAATAATTAATGGGGGTACTGGTGAACTAGGAACAAAGTAGAAAGGAGGTATTTGAAACATTATGAAGGTGGAATAAATATGACATGATCTCTGATTAGATTCATGGGAAAGGTTGAAAGCAATATCAGAAATAATTGTAGTTTAGAAGTTGGGCAAATTAGTGAATGGTGTGGTATTAATAGAAATAGAAGAAACAGTAGGAGTAAAATTAGATGAGAATTACTAGACTTGGGTTTTTAAGATTAGAGATTTTGTTTATATCTTGTTATCTTTAGGTCATAGTGGTGCATAATTCATGCTTCGTTCTCAGTATGTATTATATTATACAGTTTCTAACCTTAAAGAATATTCTTCTTCTTTGACAGGTCTGCACAATGTACTGAATGATTAAGGTAGATGCTTTCTTATTTTCCTGTTAAGAACATTTATATATCTGGCTACAAGAGTGATATAGGATTACTGACAAAGTTAAAACACAAAGAGGGGTACAAGACAAAAAACAAACAAACAAAAAAAAACCAAACAAACAAAACAAAATTGCTTACAACTTTACAAGTCAAAATAACTGTGGCTAATATTTTAGGGCATAACTTTGCCATTGTTTTTAAAATAACTTTTGTTTTCTTCCATGACCTGTGGGAAGGCCATTAACAATAAATATATATTGGGAGAGAGGATGCTCTTTAAGACAGGTTCAGTTGGTGCTAACATTGTTTTTATTAGAGGAGAAGTGCTGACAATATTCTCTTTCCAGGATTTTAATTTTAGAAGGATTACAATGGAAAGGAAAGAAAGCTGTGAATACCAAGATATAATTGAACAGCTCCTCATTTTCTCTATGTTATTTTAGTTACCATTCTCATATATTAGATTTGATAATATGGCAGTAACATTGCCTCCATTAACTAGAGTTGGTTTCAAGATCCAGTAGAGCTGATGGGGTAATATCTGGTACCCAAATGGACTAGGCAGATTGAACTTGTAAATTACTTTGTGCAAAGAGTTTGTGGTAGGCAGCATGTTTTGAAAAGCTGAGGAAAGACAAGTAAAAGGTGGAACAGTGAATAATGGAATCCCACAGTAGTATTACCACTGAATAAGCAGTGATGCCCGTATGCTACCCAATATATGTGCAGTGATGACACTAGGTCCATATTGAGATCTGGAGACTTAGTATTCTAGTTAATCAGTTAAACAGTGACTTTGTTGGGAGAGACACCCGAGATCGTCATAGCAGCTTAAGATAACGCAGTGTTTAAGAGCACAGTTCTTAATGTCAGACTGCCTTGAGTTGGAATTTCTACTCTGACATTAATTTATGTAATTTTGTGCAAATTACTCTTTCTCTGTTTTCTTGACTTCATTGGTAAAACTGGGATACTACTGTTATCTTTGTTATGTAATTATATGAGGATCAACTCAGATAATACATGTAAAAGACCTAGACAGGTCAGTCACATTTACATTTTCAGTAAGTTTTAGCTACTATTTTAATTATTCTGAATTTCATCTCATAAAGAGGAAGTTGAATATCCTTTGAATCATAGGTCTAAATCCTGCCTCTGCTGTTTGTCAAATAGAGTATTGACAAAATAACCAAATGGTCTGGCTGTGGCTGCCTCGCCTTTTATGCCTTTAAGTGTTAGTATGGGAGATAAAATGGGCTATGTATGTAAAAGAGCTTGGTTAACTTAAAACTATCCGACAGAAATACAGAGTGCCCACTGTTATTTTATTACTGGAAGAATATTTGCATAAACATGCACAATCATGGAATCTTTTGGTCAGAGGGAAAAGATTCCAAGTTAATCAATCTAACCATCCTTTCAAAACCTGAATCCCCTTCTTCAGGTAGTTTTTTGTCTATTAATTGAATTGGTTCAATAAATGTGATTTTGGCACCTATCATGTTCTAGGCAACTTGGTACCAATTAGGGATACAAAGACAAAATTATATTTTTAATATTTATTATTGCTTTGCCTTCCTTTTTCAGGAATGATTTAAAGTAACTCCAAAAGAAAAAAAGGACATGTAATTATCTGCCTTGATTTTAATACCTCTGATGATAAGGCAGAGGGAACCTATTCCATCTTTGAGCTTTTCTGATTATTAGGATGTTTTTCTTGATCACTTCCTATAACTCCTGTAATTTCTAAATATTGGTACTATTGTTATCACTTGTTATATGGGGCCATACTCAATGTGCAAAATCTCTGTCTTACACTTCAGTCCTTGTCTTTAATATTTAAAACAGCTTTCCTATTGCCCAAGTTTCTTTTCTCTAGGTTAAACAATCTTTGTTTCTTAGATATTTTTCATAAAACTTGGAGTCATGTTCTATTATAGCCTTGCTGGCCATTTTCTCATTTGTTCTCTTGCCTTTTTAGAGTGTCTCAATTCTGTTAAGCTGTCAGCCCCATTTGAATATACCATATAATCTAGCCCACTCTTTGTTTAAACCTTTAAAAACTTACTTTTTCTGTAGTCCTATATAAACATCTATTTCTGCAGAACCTTCTCCATTCTGACTTTAAAATGCAGAGTAAAACTTAACTATACGGTTCCCATGACTTCTACTTCCTAGTTAACTGTTCATTGTTGATCAGAGTTCAGTCCAGAAAAGGTTCCATAGTAACTTATATCTTGAACAGAAATGTTCAACAAGGAAAATTAGGAAATTCAAAGATATCCTCATTTTATTATTATAGCCAATTGCTTTTTATCAACATTGAAGATAAAATAATTAACGTGCCCAAAGTAGATTGTCAAGAGGAAGGCATGCTTGGATATATCACTTTGAGGATAACCTTAAGAGAGGTTACTACAATATTTTCCAATACAATGTGTCTAAATGCCTCTATTAGCAAAATAACCTAGTCATGAAAAGATGTAATATTTAATGCAATCAGTTCTACATTTATCTCCTTCATCGAAGCTATAGAGATTCTATAACTGATGGCTATGTAGATTCCAGGTAGTTTAGGTGCGTCTCTCCCTGGATATTTGATTTATTTGTGATAGATTTCTGATTGTTGTTAAATAATAGTTAAGCGGAACAAAAATAAAAAAAATCTTCTATTTATCTCTATTTCAATTTTAAAATGTTTAGTTCAATAAAAAATATATATTTTGTGAAGGACTTCTGGTTTTAGTTCCAATCTATTGATTTAAAGAGTCTGGAAATCACTGCTCTCATTATCTTTATGAGAAAAGGCTGGAAAAGTTTAAAACCAACAGCTTTCTTTCACCCATTAGATAACTGAGGTTACAGGTCATACTACCACCTGAAAATCTAAAGAAACAGATGAATCCACAGTCACAGGTGAGATCTGTTTTCCTGGAGCAGAAGCTGATAGAAACACTTAAATGATAATATTGATTAATTGCTGGGGGCTGTGTGTGGACTAGCATGCGAGTATAATACTCTTGGGGGTCATGGTATTGGTAGTAGGGGGCACACTGTCCTACAATTTACTTCAAGGATCCCTACCAGGCTTGATATGGTTTGGCTGTGTCCCCACCTAAATCTCATCTTGAATTGTAGCTCTTATAATTCCCACGTGTTGTGGGAGGGACCCAGCGGGAGATAATTGAATCATGGGGGCGGTTTCCCTCACACTGTTCTCCTGGTAATGACTAAGTCTCATGAGATCTGATGGCTTTATAAGGGGTTTCACCTTTCCCTTGGTCCTCATTCTCTCTTGCCTGTCGTCATGTAAGATGTGTCTTTTGCCTTCTGCCATGATTGTGAGGCATCCCCAGCCACATGGAACTGTGAGTTCATTAAACCTCTTTTTCTTTATAAATTACTCGGTCTTGGATATGTCTTCATCAGCAACGTGAAAACGGAGTAATACAAGGCTCTTGTGAAGATCTGAGAAATCCCTTCATAGCTCTGGTGGGGGAAGGGGAAGAGTAGTTATTATTAAATAATCCAGAGCGTTTCCTCAACAATGACCTATACTCAACTAACAGACATTACCAGGCATTATCCCACCTCAGGTAATGACATTGCTCCCCCTCTAGTTATTTTTTTCTCACCTAAGAGTGGTGGGACTTGTGAAGGAAACTTGCTGAAGGCACAGACATACTAAAAGACTGGGTTTGAATCATAAATTGTAAAACACCTTTTCTCCCTCACAGTTTACCAGCATGACAGGCTGTAGTGTAATAGCAATGGATTATAGCTGAAAAAGCTGCTATCTGCAGACTCTCTGAGGAAGAGTGCTCAGAGTAAAAAGGGGGAGAAAAACAAAAAATCTTGAAAGAAGCCAGAAGAGCAAAATAAAAATCTTTACAAGGATAAGGAATACACTAGACTTTGTCCAGAATGGTATTTCCTAGGTTATAGTTTCAACAGTTTTAATAATTTTGGGTTTTACACTTAAATCTTTAATCCATGTTGAATTGATGTTTGTGCTTCGTCTAAGGAAGGGGTTCATTTCAATCTGCATATGGCTAGCCAGTTATCCCAGCACCGTTTGTTTAATAGGGAGTCTGTTTGTTCCCCATTGCTTGTATTTGTCAATTTTGTCAAAGATCAGATGATTGTGTGGCATTATTTCTGTGCACTCTGTGGTGTTCCACTGGTCTATGTGTATGTTTTTGTACCAGTATCATGCTGTTTTGGTTACTGCAACCTTGTAGTATAGTTTGAAGTTGGATAATATGATGCCTTTAGCTTTGTTGTTTTTGCTTAGGACTGCCTTGGCTATTTGATAGGAATAGCATTGAATATATAAATCGCTTTGGTCAGTATGGTCATTTTAATGATATTGATTCTTCCTATCCATGAGCATGGAATGTTTTTCCATTAGTTTGTGTCATCTCTGATTTCTTTGAGCGGTGTTTTGTAATTCTTGTTGTAGAGATCTTTTACCTCCCTGTTAGCTGTATTTCTGGGTATTCTTTTCTTGGCTACTGTGAGTGGAATTGTGTTCTTGATTTGACTCTCAGCCTCGGATGTTGTTGATATATAAGAATGCTACTGATTTTTGTACATTGATTTTTTTTTTTTTTAATCCTGAAACTTTGCTGAATTTATCAGCTCAAGGGGCTTTGCGGGAGATACTATGGGCTTTTTCTAGGTAGAGAATCATACTGTCAGTAAACAGGGATAGATGGACTTCCTGTATTCCCATTTGGATAGTCATAGACCCTGGTAAAGATTTTCTGATGGAGATGTCAAAAGCAATTGCAACAAAAACAAAAATTGACAAATAGGATCTAATTAAACTTAAGAACTTCTGCACAGCAAAATAAACTATCAACAGAGTAAACAGCCTACAGAAAGGGAGAAAATATTCACAAACTATGCATCTGACAAAGGACTAATATCCAGAATCTATAAGGAAGTTAAATAAGTTAACAATCAGGAAACAAACAGCCCTTAAACAAATTAACAAGCAGAAAACAACCCCATTATAAAGTGGGTAAAAGACAAGAACAGATAGTTTTGAAAAGAAGGCATACACACATTCAACAGGCATATGAAAAAATGCTCAACATCACTAATCACTAGAGAAATGCAAATCAAAACTACAGTGAGATACCATCTCACTCCAGTTAAAATGGCTATTATTAAAAAGTCAAGAAATAATAGATACTGGCGAGGCTGTGGAGAAAAGGGAACACATATACACTGCTGGAATGGGAATGCTTGTACACTGAACTCATGTAAATTGAACTCATGTAAATTGGTTCAGTCATTGAGGAAAGCAGTTTGGTGATTCCTCAAAGAACTTAGAATTACTGTTCAACCCAGAAATGCCATTTTGGGGTATATACCCAAAATAATATAAATCATTTTACCATAAAGATACATGCACATGGATGTTCATTGCAGCATTTTTCACAACAGCAAAGGTGTGGAGTCAACGTAGATGCCCATTAACAGTAGACTGGATAAAGAAAATATGGTACATACACACCATAGAATATTATGCAGCCGTAAAAATAATGTCCTCTGCAGCAACATGGATGGAGCTGGAGGCTATTATCCTAAGTGAACGAACACAGGAACAGAAAAGCAAATACTTCATATTCTTACTTATAAGTGGGAGCTAAAATTGAGAACACATGGGCACAAAAAAGGGTCAGACACTAGGGCCTACTTGAGGGTGGAATGTGGGACAAGGGAGAGGATAGAAAAACTGGGTATGATATTTCACCTCAGTGACAATCTGTACACCAAGCCTCCATGACTTGCAATTTACCTGTATAACGAACCTGCACATGTAACCCTGAATCTCAAATAAAAGTTAAAAAAGGAACGAAAAGACAATTAAAATAATAATTACGGAAAAAATAGGAAGTCAGTATACTAATAAAGTGCATGGGTATAAAAGTATATTTTTCAAACCTAATAAAAAATGCTATTCAAATTAGTATGGGTTTTAAAACAGAAATTGTCTTTGACATCACTGAACTGATATAAAACCAAGAAAAACTGACGTCCAATTTAATAAAAGCTGTCAGTATATGAATATTGTTAGTCAATGTACTAACCAGATCATTTGTTTTGTAACTGTGTGTCTTCCAATTGACCCTGTGCAGAAAGGTGAGATTTTTGTTTTCTGAAAATGTAACTTGCATGAACTCTTCTTTCCTGTGGTCACTGTGACATTTGTCACATTTGTGATGTTTGGGCATAGATTGCAGAACAAATAGTATCATATGCGCACAGTATACACATACATATACATGAACATGAATATACACAAACACAAACCACAAAGATACCTGGTAACATACACATACATACACATGTACACATATATATAGGCATATGCACACATACACACCAACCTACGTGTATGTTTATCCAGGAATGTGTGCACATATCTACACACAAACATACATACGCATACTCCATGCACATACTCAACGACACATATACCCACTAGATATTCCAAAATTAATTGTAAACATTGAGTGTTTGAAAATGTGAACCACACCAATAAAAGCTGGATTAAAACAAAACAAAATAAAAAGAATTATATCAGTGTTCTCATCAAAAATTATGAAAGCAAGGAGAGTGAAGTAAAATATGTAAAGTGTTAAAAAGAAACCTGGAATTCTATAGCTAGTGAACTTATCTTTCAAAGGTAAAGAAGAAATTCTTTCTCAAACTACAATGAAAGGATTTCATTGCCCACAGATCTGCCCTGTTAGAAACATTTTTAAAGGAAGTTCTCAGACAGAAAGAAAATTATCCAAGTCATAAACTTGGATCTATATAAGGAAAGGAAATGCATCACATAAGAAATAAGTAAAGATAAAAAAAATCTTTTAAAAATTATTAATTGTCCTAAAATGTTACAGTGTATTTAAGTAATAATAATACAATGTAATACAATGTAGAGCATATAGATAAGTGAAATGAACAATAGCAATGTCGCAAGGAACAGAGGGAGGGATTGGAGATAGTCTGTTATAAGGTACCTGCACTGCATGTGACGCAGTATAATATTATTTGAAAAAAGACACTTAGATTAGTTAAAAAAATGCATACTGTTAACTTTAGGACAACTGTTAATAATTTTTTAAAAATATGATTGTTATGCTGAGAAAAATGAAATCAAACCAAACCAAAGAAGGCAGACAGGTGGAGGCAGGGGAAAGAAAGAAATGGGGAACAAATTCAACTAATAGAAAACAATTGCAAATAGGTAGATATTAATTCAACTGTATCAATAATCCTGTTAAATGTCAATGTTTTAATACAGTGATCAAAAGACAGAGATATATATTCAGAAAAAAGTACAAAAGGATGAAACAAGATAAAGAATGAGAGAGACAGAAATGAGGGGAAGAACATTGTCAGTATGTAGACTCTAAGTTGATTAATTTTACCATTTCTTGTCAGTGTGATTTTGGGCAGATTAAATTTTTGTCATAATTTTTTGATCTGTAAAATGGGTGAAGTAATACCTACCTCACAGAGATTTAGGGAAATTAAATAACAATATTTAAAACGTGTATCATGATACTAGATATGTAGAAAGTTTTAAATAAGTGGTAGCTACTAATATGCGATTTTACATTAAAATTAAAGATACATCACTTGGAACTAGAACAAAATTTTAATTTCCTAACATCTTCAGTTTTGTAACTGTTTTGAATGTTGTGTCAAAACTCCTAAAACCTGGTAATGTTTCTTGTAACTCTAGTAATAAATTAACGTATCAGTTCTTAGCAGTCTCCTAGAAGATAGAATAAAAAATCATGGATGTCTTGTTTCCAGGAAATCAAAACAACCTTTCTTAGGTTTAACTCACGAAAACAACCCAATGATTTAGCAGACAAACCTACATGAACATTTTCAATTCAGTAATTAAAATTTACATTGTATTCACTAATTGAAACAATTGTTTTTGGAAGTGTGAAGTGAAATTGTATATTTATTGTTTACATATGTCTGTAGGAAGGCTAAAGTAAGCAAAAGTATCACAATACAATACTGAATTTGCACTTTAATTTGAGTTTCCTGTTGCAGGATTAGTAGGATTAAAATTTAAGGATAAGAAAAAAGAAAAGAAATTCCATCTAGCTCACCCTTTCTCACCCAGACCTATAGATGTAACAGCCTCGGGGCACTGAGGTGTGTCAGCACTATTTCTGCAGGAACTTCAGTTAGCAGCTACACCAAGAGTCTGAATCTGTTATAAATCTGACTCTTGTGTCAAAAAGCAAAGGTTAGGAGTCACTTACTCCTCCTGGCTTAGAAACACCTGGCAGAGGAGAACAAAGGCCCTTAGAAGCTTATTTTCTTAAATGTAAAGCAACCTGTGCCCTTGCAAATATTTGAGGTCTTTTTGGATGGCAGATGGAAATTTACTAAAAGAAATGTGAAAAATGTAAAAATGATGTCTGTAGCCTTAAACTAAAACTTCCATTTGTTTAAGAGAAGGGGGCACCTTCTCCCTTGGTTCATTTGGCATCAAATTAAATCCATATTCTCATTCTGTGAAACTGGGATAGTGCCATCTATTTAATTAACTGGAAACTTTGGCACCTCTCTCGTGTAGCCCATCATAGTTGAGAAAGTTGCCTATCTGTTGAATAACTTGAGTGGAGCCCTTTAAAAATTGCTTAAAAGGCTGGAAATAATCTAACCACTTAATCACAGTACAGTGGGCATTCTGTTTCACTCACTTGATGAAATATAATAAGTCCATTAAAAGTATTGTTAAACTTTCACATTCATCCTTATTATAAGGAGGCTAAGAAATAGGGCATAGAAATATGTAGAAGTATGAATTTAGCTAAATAAAAAGTCTTTTAAGCAAACATCAAAACATTTGCCTGAGAAAGCAATTGGAAGACTGTGTACCAAAATGTTGACCTTTGATTATGGGGGTATTTTTTTGTTTTAATCCTTTTCTCTACTCTTCTGAATTTTGCTAACTTTCTATCATGTCCCTAGAAAGTTCTCAAAATAAAAAAATCCCTTCTTAAAATTTTATTTTCACTAATGTTAATTGAATGCAGATGTGTGACAGGCCTTGTGCTAAGGCAGAGAGAGAGAGATGGGTGACAGATCTCGCCTTGTAGCTGTTTATATTCTGGAGGAGAAGGCAGACAGTTACATAAATAATAAAAACACTAAGAATGGAATGTACTAGCAAGACATATGCAGGTACAGTGATAGCCCCCAAAAAAGAGTGATCTACTGGGGAAGAGGAAGAGGTCAGGAAAGTGGTTTTCTTACTGTCTTGTTCACTTAATAATCAAGCAACATAAGGACTTAGTGTATGTTAGGTCTTGTTTTTGGTGATAGAGATGCAACAATGGACAAAACAAAGATCCCTGTTCTTGAAACTGAAACTCTAGTGAAGAAGACAGACAATAAACAATAACATAAATAGGCAAAAAAAAAAAAATAGTACATGATTAGTGCTATGGATATAAACATTAAGGCAGGGTAAGGAAGGTCAGGAATGTGAGCATGGTGGGGGCAGTGAGGAGTTAAGTTACAATTTAAAATAGGGTGATGAGGGAAGGCCCCACTGAGAAAGATCAATTCGAACAAAGATTTGAAGGTGGTGAAAAAGTTAGCAATGAGGGTATTGGGATCAAAATGGTTTGAGTATAAGGCACAGCCAGTGCAAATATCCACAGATGATAACATTCCTGGTATGGTTGAAAAAAACTAGGCTAGAGTGGAGAGTGAAGGGAAAAGTAAGTAGGAGATGAGTGTAGAGAGTTGAAGTCATAAATAGACTCTTAGGTCATTGCAGGGACTTTGTTTTACTCTGAGATCATGAGTCACTGGAGGGTTTTGATCAAAGAAAATACTTTATCTGACTTCTGTTTTAATAGGATCCCCAAGGCTACTGTGTTGAGAATTGACTCTAGGGACAAAAATGTAAGTAGGGCTGCAATTTAGGAATCTGACAATAATTCAGGTAAGACTCATGATATCAAGACATCACAAGGACTCAGACAATGACAGTTATAAGTGCAGGAGTAAGAGGCAATAGACTGAGCATATATTTAAAAAGTAGAGCCAAGAGATTTCTGACTCATCCACCTAATACAGACTGAGGCATCAAGAATGACCCCAAGGATTTAAAGCCAGAGTTACCAAAAAAAGACACTATAGATAGAGAAGAGATAAAGACTACAGACTAAACCCTTGGACGCTCACAAATTACGAAGGTGAGGATAAGAGGAGAAATAAGGAAAGAGACTGACAAGGACAAACCAGTGAGAGAAGAGGAAAATTCCAGAAGAGCTTGGCATTCTGGAAGCCAGTGAAGAATGAATTTCAAGTAAGAAGGAATGAATGACCATGTCAAGAGCTGCCAATCAAAATGGATACCACTGGGGACGTTGACATGAGCAGTTTCAGTGCAGTAGTTGGGTGAAAGCTGCAGTAAAATGGGCTTAAGAGTGAATGACAGAATAATAATTGGAAAGGCAAGTAGAGAGATTTCTTTCAAAAAGTTTTCCTGAAAGGATTGCTAAGACACTGTGCAGTTGCTTGAAAGGTACAGAGAAACATTTTAAGACAAAAGCAATAGCAGCATGTTTCTATACTGATAGTTACAATCTTGTAGATTCTGAAAATTTGATGATAAACGCAAGAGCAAGAAAATTGCTGGAGGATTCCTTGAATCAGTGAGCAGGATGGGAACTTGTACACAAGCAGAAATATCAGCTTTGATAAGAGGATGAATGGTTCATTTGTGGGGATGACAGGGAATACAGATTTGGGGAACACAAAGGCCAGGATTTGAGTAGCTGTGGTGGTGGAAATAGTTTTTTTTTCAGTCAAATAGGAAGGAAGATCATCAGCTGAGTATGAGGTTGGAAGAGGATGTGTTGAGGGTTTGAATAGAGAGGTGCTATGGTTTGGATATTTGTCCCCTCCAAATCTCATACTCAAATGTGACCTCCAATCTTGGGAGTGAGGCTGAGTAGAAGGTGTTTGGTCATGGGGACAGATCCCTCATGAATGGCTTTGTGCCCTCCCTGTGACAATGAGTGAGTTTCATTTCTATTAGTTCATGAGAGAATTGGTTGTTGAAAAGAGCCTGATACCTCTTCACCTTTTTCTTCGCTCCTTCACCATCTGACACACCAGCTATCCTTGCATTCCATCATGAGTAAAAGTTGCCTGAGGCCTCACTGAAAACTGAGCAGATGTCAGCCTCATGCTGCTGGTACAGCCTGCAGACCCATGAGCCAAACAAATCTCTTTTAAAAAATAAATTGTCCAGCCTTAAGTATTTCTTTATAGCAATGCAAAGCAGACCAGTACAATAGACAAATGCATTAAATTGGAGAGTGAGTGAATGCATGAATTAGTGAAAAATGGTGTAATTACCTGGCAGCATCAAGCACCCCACTAAGCTTCATTGTCATTAAGTTAAAGTGAAACTGATCTGTATGGTGGAATGGTTTTCTTTACGTTCTCTCGGCTACATGGGTGCATTGTAGCTTTGCTGAGAATGATTACAATGAATCCAGAAGGGCCAGTAAACCAAAGGTTCATGCAGGGCAGTGATGATAATGATGAATCATAGGATTTAAACTGGGCTGGAAGAAGTTCATGCTACCTCACAGGCTAGTAGGGAAGACAGACAGATACATTAATATATCTGTGTGCATACATGCATGGTAAGGTGCAAATGTTCCCATGTAAATGAGTAAGAAAGCAAGATATTTCTTACTCTATGGTCAATAACATCACTGACCTTTTAATCAGTCCTTGTCTTTTTAGAACTAGTTGTTACAGACTATGATAGCTTTGCTGGGGCTACAGATAGGTCCCTCTGTCTCATTTCAAGCAGGGAGGAAGCAGACTTGAGTCTCCTTTAGGAAACCTGGATAGTTGGTACTCAGCTGGCTAAGCTGATAACCATGCACTAGACAAAGTAGTATATAAATCACACTTTCAGTGCAATAAAAGTTTTCTCAGACCATCCAAGTTTTGTCTACTTTTCTTAATTATGTAAATTAGGCAGTTTTATTTTGCAACCAGTTTACTTTCAAAAAATGTAAAAGAATGTAAAATTATTTTAAGGCATTAAAGTCTAATGCCTCAAAGAAAAATCAGGACATTTTATCTTTTCTTGTAATTATATCAAGGTCTTTCATAGCTTAAATCACCTGTGCTTAAAATAACATCTGATTCTAAGAAGAAAAAATAAGTGCAGATGCAGTGTGTGCAGATACTTATGCATATGTGCACAGGTGTACACACATGACATAATTTGACTTTATCTTGTATGGCTATTCAATGTTGCGCTCCAGACCCTGGAAGGCTTTGTTATCTTGAAGTGTTGTGTTAATCTAGGTGATAACAAGGTTCACAGAGCTATTTTCATTTGTGACTAAATACAGAATTTCTGTTGTAGAGTTAATCTTTTATTAAAAATTATTTTAGAAGTATTTTGCAAAGTACCTGATAAATGATGCCTGATGTAGTAGTACCCAAGAATTTCTGCAATTATTTTAAGATGGATAATAAAACTATTAAAATAAATGTTATACCCTTTTTAGAAATACTTATGGGCCATTTAGCACTTTACAGGATATCAAGTATGAATCACCTTGGCTTGTCCTGGCCTTCATGACTTCATTTTGATAATATAATGAGGTTCTTCCTCAAAGCACCAGGCTCTTCTTTTATTCAAAAAGTTAAGTGTTGTACAGTTGCTTAAGTCTGGGAATTGATTGAGGAGTTGTGACTGCTTTGGTAATTCAAGCTGGACTTCTGTTCAGTAGAGTTAGAACTGTTCCAATTATACAGATGAAGCAAAAATGTAGTAGACTGTTCATCTTTTTCTCTTCTAAGGACACCACCATCAACTAGCCAATGCCATAGGTCTCTGTAAGTCAAACTGTTCTGGTTACTGCTTTGACTCCATTGCCCATTGTGGTAATCATGTTCACTTCCATCTTATTTATGGAGATTAAGTGTTCTCACCTGTTCCCTGACACCTACAATCCCATTATGCCTGTTTAATTTTGGAATCCCAGCTTGATAGCGGCACTTCTCATTGCAGATCCCTTTGGGGAAGGTCAGGAGAAAGGCTGAGAGAAAGATTAACTGCCTTGGTATGCTGAAGAGGAAGGTATCTGAAGTCTTAGGAAGATTGAAATGTTAAAGCAGATTTATTATAAGACCTATTGACCTATTAAGTTAGCATGTGACCTGTGCTGCCTGTCATGTACTGGATGCTGTCTGATTCAGTAGAGCATGAGGTTGAGATCATATAACAGCACTCCATTATCAGATGAAAGTGACCTATGTGAAATAGGACTCAAACGGCCCTCAAGATACAAGTCAGTTATGTGAGAAGTAACTCAAATGTCCATGTCCCCTACTCTTGCTACATTACCTTCTCTCTCCCAGCCTATGCTTTTGGTTTTATGAGGAATTCACTATTACCAATTGAATGAGGAAGAGAAATTTCAGGCCTGGTTTATGGGTGGTTTTGTATGATATATAGAAACCAACTGAAAGTGGACAGCTGTAAACTTCAGCTGCTTTCTGAGATATCTCTGGAGTACAGTGGTGAAGAGAAATCTTTCTAGTGGGCCTAACTTCAAGCATATAAAACTTGAAGCAAATAAAAGACCTGTTTATTTTCCCTGGAATGAGAAATCATCAGGGACTTGGAAGGAATATGGTTAGAGAGTTACTGACATAGAGATCTGAGGAAGAGGAGTATGGATAGTGCTCTCATACTGAGCAAACAACATATTTAAATATTTTCAAATGTTCGTGTCCCATGTGAATATTCACCAGTTGGTGACATAGTAGAGAATAATGTTATAAATTAAATAGTTAGAATGGCCTTTTCTGTGGATACTGGTCAGCCTCTTTTCCAAGCCACCCTTGCCATTACTCAGTGGACTCATGACAAAGCCCACTGGGTAATGACAAGGGTAGCTGGGGAAAGAGGCTCACAACCACAGTGGCAGGGATAGGAGTCATGAGCTCTGCAGCGCGTGAGCTCTGGGGACAAGGGTGGCTGGGGAAAGCTCACAGCCACAGTGGCAGGGATAGGAGTCATGAGCTCTGGAGTGCATGAGCTCTGCAGCAAAGACTTCACTCACTATGTAAGCAGATACGGCCGTGGTTGAATTACCAGTTTTTCAGCAGCAGATACCAATCCTGAGTCCCCACGATGGCATAATTCTCCAGGTAGATCCAACAGCAAACTAGTTGATTAGTGAATCTCTTCTATCATGCAAGAGGCAGTGCTTTGTTCTTACAAGAATAGAAACTTACTCTGGATATGGACCTGCCTTTCCTAAACACTTCTGCCCAAACATACAGAGATTCAATACATATATTCAAAATAGCATATACCTCTCCCCCAAACATATGATCTATGTTAAATAAGTAATTTTTAGGAATTGCCAGAGATTTACAAGATGGTAAAAGGTTTACATCAGAATGAAAGTATTCAGAGATCATTAATAAAGAAATGTTACTGAAGCTGTCTTTAAGACCAGGAAATGTCACATAGAAAGATGGAGAAGAGAGTTCTGATTGTTATTTCATACCAGTGGCACAGCACAAATGAAAATTAGAGTGGAGACTTTATTTGAGGACTGTGGAAAAGAATTTGTGGCCCATCTGTAGAATGCCTGTAATGGTCTTGGAAGTTAAGACTTGATCCTGTTAGAAATAAGGTTATTGATAGCTTGTGAGCTGGGAACTGACTGGACCAAAGGAGACTTTTAGAGCATATTGTTTATAAAATATGTTGGGGATGAAATCATTTTCAAGTACAGTTGTCCCTAAGTATCCATGGGGGATTGGTACCAGGACCCCTAGTAGATACCAAATTCTGTAGATCTGCAAGTCTGTTACACAAGATGGAGGACCATTTGCATATATCCTTTGCACGTCCTCCTGTATACTCATAATACCTAACAATGTAAATGTTACAAAAATAGTTGTTATACTGTATTTTTATTTGCATTATTTTTTATCGTTGTATTATTTTTTATTGTTAAAAATATTTTCATTTCATGATTGGTTGGATCTACAAATGCAGAACCCATGTGTATGAAGGGCCAATTCTATGTAGCCCAATATATAATATAATATATAATTCTCCATTACATTAGTCCAGTTGTAAAGAAACAAACCTTGATATAGTTGTGAGGATACAAAATTGAATTAAAAGGATAGATTTAACAGTGATTACAAAGGAGGAACTCAAAGGACTTTGAAATAGATCACATAGTATACATCTTTCATGATGTGTGTCTGTGTGTGTGTAGGTTAGAGAAGAGAAAGAGAAACCCAACATGACTACAATTTTCAAGTTGCATAACTGAGAGGAAGCAACGCTGCCCATAAAAGAACGAAGGGGGCCGGGCACGGTGGCTCACGCCTGTAATCCCAGCACTTTGGGAGGCCAAGGTGGGCGGATCACAGGGCAGGAGATTGAGACCATCCTGGCTAACACAGTGAAACCCCATCTCTACTAAAAATACAAAAAATTAGCCAGGCGTGGTGGCGGGCGCCTGTAGTCCCAGCTACTCGGGAGGCTGAGGCAGGAGAATGGCATCAACCCAGGAGGCGGTGCTTGTAGTAAGCCGAGATCGCACCACTACACTCCAGCCTGGGCGACAGAGCGAGACTCCGTCTCAAAAAAAAAAAAAAAAAAGAACAAAGGGAGAGAATTATTTCTCATTTCAGATTCATACGTAACACTCACTGAGAACATACTATACGTCAGGCACTGTTTTAAACATACTCCATGCAGTCTCTTATTCAATTTGGACATAAATATGATGGTAGGTGTCATAGTTTTGCTTTTTTTATAGCTGAAAAATGAAAAAAAAAGAGGCAAAGAGGCTAAAAAATGTATGCAGTTGAGGTAAATGGAAAGAGTAGAGAGGGGCTAGTTTAAATGCAGGGCGAGTGTTTAGAAAGAAGAGAGATGGAGAGGATATGCACATTCAAGTTACATTTCAAGTTATTTGTATGGATTTTCGAAGTCAGTATGCTGATTTGATGCCCTGTGTATGAAAATAGTCATTGCACTAATCATATTTTAAGCAGTGGAGCCCAGACCAAAAGAAAGAAAGTGACATGGCTCTAGCATTACTTCAACTGATATTCTTAATTATAATATTATTGATGTTCTGTAAGAAAGCCTAGAGGCAAAAGCAAAATTAAAATTAATCATCTTCAACATTAAAATCAATAGGCAAAACCATGTGTAGAGTTGCAGTAATAATTCATAGAAATCACCTTCTCCTTACCCATTTCACTACATACTTACAGGTCTTAAAAAACGTGCCTTTTAGATATAGGCCCAATTATTTACACATTTCAAACACACGGTTCATTTTACCAGTGTACCATAAAAATATTTGTAAGCAACGCTCAGTTACGAGCCTTAAATTACTGACTTTCTTTTGAGTGGATGAGTTGGAATTTTAAAGAGGTTTGAGGTTTCCCCAAGTGTGTTCTATAAAACCTTATTTAGTAAGTCTACAAAGAGTATTGTGGTCAAGTAAGTTGGGAAAGTACGGGCTTATACAAACTTAAGTAATTTTCTTTACTGTAGTATGTTTCAAAACTATTAGTATGCTAATACAAATTGTGAATCATTAAGTTGGAGATAGAGTATACATTTTCCAAAATGAATTTCCCCACCTAGTTCTCTTTTTGAGAGTCATCCTAACAGACTTGGTTAAATAGAGAATGTTTTGGGTAACTCTGATGTAAGCCTCTTATTAGAATATAAGCATAATATAGTAAATGTAATACATATCTTGTAATATGTATTTCATACAATAATATATTGTATATTATCCTCTCATATAATAGTGTAACCCTTTCTTCTACTATACAATAATATTTAGACATCACTTACATATACAATTAATATTTTCTAATTATAAGTTGCAAAAAATACAGTCATAAAGAAGATAGCAGAAATTATCTCTTATTATCCCATCTAGAGATTATTACTATTATCATTTTACATATTTCTTTTTTATTGAGGTTGCACTCTGTTTTTATATGCTTTTGTTTCATTCCCTTTTAACTTAATGTTAGAATGACTCTTATTCCATAAAAATGGATTTTGAATATATAGATTTTTATTCTGGTCTTTGGAGGATTATTAACAGGTGCAATGGGTAAGAGACTGGATGAATTATTAGGAGACCCAAATTTAATTTCAATCTTTGCTGCTAATTAGCTGCATGCCCATGACCTAGTCACTTAACATATTTGGGTCATTGTTTTTTCTCATTTGTCATTTGAGGTGATTGCACTAGATAATTGGTAAGGTCACAACCAGCTATTAAATACTATTATCCTGTAATTTCCCCATATTATTTCAGACTTCAGGGGTGTCTGAATTGCCTGGTATTTTAGAAAGTTACTAGCTTTCTGTGAACACTTTGCATATTACCATGGCTCCACTTTATATGATAACTCACAATCAATTACCTATCAATATTAATTAGAAGAAAAGGCATCATTGCCGATTAACTCTTGTGTTTTCTACTATAAATTGAAAAGAAAAAACCCAAAAATTTACATTAACTGCAGATTGTCCATTTATGTATTATCTTACGGAATCTTAATTGTCAAAGAACCAAAAGATAGTTTCTTATTAACAAAATAATTATTTCTTCACTCGTATAGTGTGATTGGTAATTAATTACAAATACAAATTGTCCCTGAAAAGATAGGTGAAATGTAAATATATTTGAAATGATTCAGATCTTTCTGTTTTCTGCCAAGTGTTAGATACATTGCTGAGCCCTTGTCTGATCCTATTTGGCAAACAATGTGACTAGTATTTAGGAAAAGTAAAATCCTGCCTTCTTTGTTCATTCTCTTCTTTCCCCAAGACCCCTCCATCCTTCCCAAAAGTTTGGTTTAATTTGTGATTAAATAGACTACATCAACCTTTTTTTTTTTTTTTTTTTTTTAGTCCACTGTGATGCTTTAAATCATCATTCCTCTTTGAGTGAAAAAAGAAGGCAATTTTTTTTCAGTAATATTTTTCATATGCATATATGATCTTCCTGTTGTGCAGACTGGATCAATAGACTGTATCATTAATTAGAATAACTGTCCCAAGGGACCAATCATTAATTTTGTATTTTATGGTACATTCTAAATATCTCCCATGGGTATGTACATAACATGAAATGCTGGGTAATGGGCAGATGGGACCTTGGTGATTCTTTTCTTCACTGATTTACATTCCATCCCCACTCCACTCCCATCCCACATCTAGTGAAGCTCTCATTTAGAAAAGATAGGTAGCTTGAGCTAGAGGATATAGGAAATTATACAGATTTAAATATAATTCCTGCGACCTGAATTTTTAAGCGAGGTTAATTCTTTTGAATTTATTTAACAATTTTTGAACATTACTAGAAAGCAAGGATTTAAGGTTAAGAGAAAGGAAGTTCAGGAACAGGAAGCGGTATGGTCTGGTGTGAACAAGTGACCAAGTGACATGCAACAGTGAAGTGGCCCTTCAGGAATTGAGAACTATATCTACACTGTACCCAAACAACACATTCTATTTAAATGACTATTTCTTTCCCTCCTGAGCCATGTTCCTGATATTTAATATTTCCCTTCTTGCTTTTTCAGAATCTTCAGTCAACAAAGTATCAAGCAAGGGAGGAGGTTTAATAAGAAGTGGTTTAAAAATAATTCTTATATTTCCACTGTAAATAAATCACTATCTCATCATATATATGAGATTATCTATCTCATATATAATATATGCCTCATCATACTACCTAAAATGATTTCCTGAAGTGATAACCTAAAACAAATACGATAGAAAAATTGTTATTCCTCTACAAAAGCTCATACAAGACAAAAGAAAATGCCAGTTTCTCTAAAGAGAAATAGACCATTACACAGGCAGATAGAGAATGAAACTGTATGGCCAATATACGTATAAAATGCTTAACTTTAATATTATTCAAATGAACTCAAAACAAAAAAAGTCATTTTTATGTATCAATTGATAACCATTTAAAAATATTGTTGGTAAAGGTGACGCCCAACTGATGGGAGTATAAATCATTCTTTTCTTCACTGATTTACATTCCATCCCCACTCCACTCCCATCCCACATCTAGTGAAGCTCTCATTTAAAAAAGATAGGTAACTTGAGCTACCTATCTTTGACAATATGCATCAACTGTCATTAAAATTTTATAAAACTGACCCTGCAGTTTCACTTGTAGAAGTATTAATTTAAGAAATCAAAGGGAAACATGCATAACAAACTATATTTATATTAATAGCAAGAAATACTGGAAACAAGTATCCAACTACAGGGAAGTCATTAAGTAAATTCTAGTATTTCCACTATTTAAAAATTTACATAGACATTAAAAAGTCATATTCTCGAAGAACATACAAATACATGCTGAAATGTTCATAATTTAATTCTGAAAGAGAAAGGCCAACTGTATATTCAATAATTTCTGAAATTTTATTTTTAATGTTCATTCCTCCCTCCAACTGCATGACTCCTAGAGCAGAGGTCAGGGTGAATCAGAATGAGTTTAAAGGAGTGTTTTAAAAACAGTTCTTGCATTTTCCCTGTCAAATAGAGAATCACCAGCACATGGATTTATAAACTCTTAATATTGTAAACACTAAGCTCCTATCAATAGTCTTAATTCTTACGTTTCGTGAGGGTTGGGACCAGGACTGTGGAACCCAGTGCAAAAGTAAAATGCTTAATAATTTACCCCCAAATTATTAAGCATATCAGGAGGGCAGAAACATGGCATTAAACCAAGCATGGGGCCCTTGTAAGGTTCTGAGCTTGTTCCTTGTCTGCCTGCACTGGTGGAGCCCACATTGTATGAAAAGCAAAGATTTAAGGTTAAGAGAAAGGAAGGGAATTATATTTCCCCTCTAGTATAATTCAAGGAACTTGCAAGTGAACATGTATTCAGCTTGCTATCCATGAAACCTATGTCTGTTTTTCACTAAGAACAAGTATTGAAGTGTTTTTTTTTTTTTTTTTTTTTTTTTACCAGACCTATGTAGTGGAATATTTCTATCTAAATGCATACATCCACACATATCTCGATAAACCTAAGTGTGCCAACTTGTATCCACCACCAGTATGTCAGATTTCTTCCACCACCTGATTTTCAACCAGGATTTCTTTTTATCAGTGCCCCAAAATACTATTAGAGATAATATAACCAGAAAGAAACTATAAAAACTGTCAAACTTTGTGCTTAAAGCCTCTATTTGAGTCATTAAAACACATCAAAAAGCTCTTCGAAATGTATTAGGCAGCTGGAGGCATTAGAAAATTCTCATTGTTCTAAGTGTCTGACAGTAGGGATTCGCCTAAAGATTATTGGCCTGGTCTGTTTCCAGATAATTAAAGTTTTGAACTGAATGTATGTGTAGTTATGGTAGAAAGCAGTTCCAGGTGAGTTCATTAAGATTTGTAGCACTATGTCTGAAATTTATAACTGTAACCTTGGTTATGCTTTTTTTTATTTTAAGAGCTGGGATCTCACTTTATTGTCCAGGCTGGTGTGCAGTGGCTCAATCACAGCTCACTGCAGCCTTGAACTCCCAAGCTTCCTTGCCTCATCCTCCAGAGTCGCTGGGACTACAGGTGTATACCACCATGTCTGATTAAATTAAGTTTTTTTTTTTTGGTAGAGAAGGGGATCTCACTGTGTTGGCCAGGCTGGTGTCAATCTCTTGGCCTCCAGAAATCCTCCTGTCTCAGTTTCCTGAAGCTCTGCGATCAATTAAGCTCCTGATTTGATTTTGGTATGGCAAACCAGGGATATTCCAGTTATATCAAATCATGAAGTAGATGATTTTAGGAGTAAGGCTTAGAATTAATGATAGAGTATTTTATTTCCCTTGAGGTGGCCAGAGGAGTCATCGCCATTCTAGACAGTACAGCAAACCCTAGAACCACCATGTGCCATTTCTCACCTGCATTTGCTGCCTTCATGTTCTCTGAAACATGAATCAAGAAAGTAAAACAAAATAATGTTGTGGACCAATCTCCTCCTTTTCGAAATGAGGAAACTATGACCTGGAATACAACTTGAAGGTCATTTAATTTTCACATGTCATGAAATGTTCTCCTTTTGATTTTTTCCTCAACCATTTGAAAATGTAGAAACCATTGTTGGCTGGCAAGCCATAGGAAACCAGGTGGTAGGCTGAGGTTGGTCCTCGGACTGTATTGTTTGCTGACCTCTGTCATGAAACATTCTTCAAAAATAAATAATCGAATGGAAGAATAAGTGAGAAATGGATGGCTGAATAAAGAAGTGAATGAACTGAGTATAATTAATATATGACCTGGATAGTAAATGGATCATTATTCAAAAATTAAAATTTAATTATGTCAGACCTAGTTAACTGCTGCTTAATTAATGTCTTAATTCCAAAACTGCTAAGGGTGTAGATAGTGTTTCAAGTAAAGTTCATTTTGCATTATGAAAGTAATGTATAGCCAGCCAGCTAAATAAATAAAGATCAAAAGAAATGAATACATAATTATCATGGAAATTTTGGAAAATCTAGAGGCATAGAAAAATTAAAACTAGTGCCACCTGCCATCCAAAGGTAACTGTTATTAATCTTTTAATATAACACTTCGATTGAACAAACATTTTTCTGTATTCCAAGATGCTCCAAGGAAACAGATCCCTAGCACTGTCCTGATTCTTTCCTAAATAACTAGCACCCAAGGCTGCTCACGTGGGAGTCCTACATAAAAGCGACAGCAGTAAGAGCAAGATCCCTCTCTGAACCATGATCCACGATGTGCCCAGCTGTGCCCACCCAAGCACAAGTCTCCATGTGATGCTGAGAAGATGAGGGAACCACTTGACTCCAGCAGCTGCCAAATGTCTGTTAGTTCTAGTTTGCAATAAGTGATGTTTTCCCAAACCATTAGCTGGACAGTAACACTCATCATTGGGCTCTGTTTGCTTGAGGCTTGTCTTCCTCAAGGGCAAAGATATTTACTCTATTAGAAATATATCCATACCAAATATCTTCTGACATCCCCTTCATCCCATCTGGCTGCCCTGCATATTTTGTCAAGGCAGGTCACAACTAAGTAAACAGCTGAACAATGTTTATTAATTTTTCTTTCTGCTTTGCCCCTTTGAGTCCCATGTTCTCTCTTTCAATTCCAGGCCGAATGTGGCTGCACAGGAACCATTTTGATGCAGTTTTCCCGCACTGGGACAGAGCTCTCCATGAGGCTGTCTCAGCTCTCCTCTGCTGTGACAGACCTTCTACACAAACTACACACATATTTTTTCTATGGGAATCGCACCTTTCAGGGTGAGACCCAGAGCTCCTCTTTCCAGAAACCACAAGTGACTATACCACCATCCAGAAACTGCAAGTGTCAGAAATTTATTTCTATTTTTTTTTCCTTCTCTTTTCTCCAGTCCAGAAAATAAACTTTTTTGGGGTGTGGGTGGAGGGAGGATTTTAAGTACTGCTCTCACTACTAATATTTCTCCCAAATCATTTGTCTCTGCCTCCAGTGCTGTCTTTTCCTCTGAGGACTGAGACTTTTGGAAACAAAATGTAGGATGGCAGCTGTTTTCTCTGCTTTCCACTGTGTTACAGCCCTCCCTAAGGCACTGCACATTAGAAAAGTACAGTGGCTCTAATTGAGGCGTTGCAAGTAGTTTGGAGAAGCAAGCCAAATCTCTGGAAAAAAAAAAAAAAAAGACATTGGTGTATATATAAAAAATATTATCCAGCTACATTTGTTTAACATAAACTTTATTTTCCTAATTTATTTTCCAAGATTCTTAATCTATTAAAAATAAGTGAACACCTTTGAACATCTATGCAACACACTCTGAACATTGCTATCTGCGACCATCATGCTTTCCAGAACATTCATATTTACAATCTCATTTCTAGATTTTTCCTATAATAGAAACCTAAGAAGTAGTATCTGCTTAATTTCTTCCAAGGGAAGCTGTGGAAAGTGAATAACAAAACAGCCCAGACACAGCACAGGTGGAAGGTTTATTAATCTGCTCAGCTTCGGTAGCATCTGACACTGCAACCATTAATTCAGTGCATATCAATTACATACTAACATGTAACATGTACTGTCCTAGAATCAAAATTCCTATTTATTCCAGAGATTTCATCATAGCTAGTAAATCTGGGAAGTAACAGATTCCATTTTCACAAACCAACTTTTATTTTTCCCTGAGGATTTCTTCATAATACCTCTCATTTTCTATCATGGACTCTTGGATACTTTGGAACAGTGCAATTATCCAACAGAACTTTCTGCAGTGAAGAGAATATTCTATATCTGTGCTGTCCAATAAAGTGACAATAAGTTACATGCTGCTATTGACCACTTGAACTGTACCCAGTGTGACCGAGAGACTAAATTTTTGTCTTATTTAATTTTAATTGAATTTAAATAGTTACATGCGGTTAGTGGTTGCATTACTGGACATAATAGCTTTAAAATCTCCTGAGACTTATCAAAGTAACTGAGTCACTCATCTTGTATCAGATTTCTGATAATTTAAAATTTCTTGGTTTTTAGAAGCAAAAACTAATTCTGGATAATTTTAAGCAAAGACAAAAAAAAGAAAAAGTGCTGGAAAGGAACAGAGGGATAATGGAATTAAAAGAAGTAACAGGTGGGATTGAGAAATGAGGAAAGATTGAGACAACTCCAGTATGCTAGAAAGTAGTTTCCTCACCAGTGGTCTCACTGCAGACTAGCTGTAATAGTCTGCTTTGGACAGCTCCCTGGGGTGAATAAATGCCATATGTTCCTGGTTTCATTTGCTTGCATTGCAAAGTCCCAGAAGAGAATGCTTTATTGGCTAAGTGCTGTCACATGCCATTCCTTTGAAGTGAGAAGATTTCAGCTTTTCTTGCTTCTGCGAAAAGAACAAGGCATACATATTAGCCATCTACATTCACTATTCCACCTATCCTGCACGCAATAAGGCAGAAACAGCTTTTCACAAAGAAACGATGATGTTATTAGAAAGATGAATAAATGTTGGGTACTCTCAAACCGACAAATGTCTCTATACCTTGGTTAATGAGACAGCTTCATTAAGATGAATAAAAGTTATCTAAGTGAAGGCATTCGATATTCCCCCAATTTTGATCATTCTGGGAAATTACTGAATTATGATAAGT
The DNA here is from genome assembly GCF_003255815.1 of Theropithecus gelada. Lineage (NCBI taxonomy): Eukaryota > Metazoa > Chordata > Mammalia > Primates > Cercopithecidae > Theropithecus > Theropithecus gelada. The sequence continues at coordinate 28,251,259 of NC_037682.1, read as the reverse complement.
TGACAAGCATCACTATCCATGATTGACCTCATTTTAGAGATGAGATTTTATCCTTATGCTTGAAGTCTACCAACAAGATGATTAGTGAGTTATGGAAAGTTTATAGATTATTATACTATAAATAACAGTACATACAAATTGTTCAGAAATTGCTTTTAATGGACTCCAAAATAATGCAGCAGTCCTCACTGTTTTTGGCACCAGGGACCAGTTTTGTGAAAGACAATTTTTTCATGGACTGGGGTGCGGGGAATGGTTTCAGGATAATTCAAGCCCATTACATTTATCATGCACTTTATTTCTATTATATAATAATATGCAATTAAATATACTACTCACCATAACATAGAATCGGTGGGAACCCTGAGCTTGATTTCCTGCAAGCAGACTGTCCCATTTTGGCGTAATAGAAGACAGTGACAGATCATCAGGCATTAGATTATCTTAAGGAGCCCACAATCTAGACACCTCATGTGTGGAATTTACAATAGGGTTCACGCTCCTATGAGAATCTAATGTTGCCACTGATCTGACAGAAGGCAGAGCCAGGCAATAATGCCAGGCATGGGAAGCAGCTGTAAATACAGATGAAACTTCATTGGCTCGCCCCATCACTCAGCTCCTGCTGTGCGGCAGTGGTCCGTGGCCCAGGGGTTGGGGAACCCTAATATAAGGTGTATATTACAACTGGATCATACTTGTTACCTGACATGGTTTCAGTTTGTGTCCCCTGCATTGTACTTTATTTATAGCAGGAATCTTCAGTGGGGGCTATATCACCTTTACGAGGGTAAACACTTGTTTTTGAGAGGGAGAAAATTAAAACTGACTGTTTTTTAAATATAAATCACAGCTATAAATTCAGTATATATGCAATATATATGTGGTGTTAATGTTTCAGGGGCTGGGGGAGGGAATGAGGGAACAATTTTAAAAGTAGAAAAAGGCTCCTTACAGGATTAATAATAATAAAAAGGCTGAAATGTGTGCCAAATTTTAAAACACAAAATAATGCAGTCAAAAGTCAAAGGTTTTGCACCTCATTGTCCTCTAAGGAGTCTCCGTAGGCTCGATGTTTCTACAAAGGCAATTTGTGTTTCTTAAAACATTTATGTGAATTAATTTTCACTGGCATTTTCTTTAGAGTTGGAGAAGTAAAACAGGTAAAGGGGCATCTCTCCAAATGTGTATCTAAGAATTCAGCAGAGTTGTGTGACCCTGAGTCTCAGAGGTCCTCTAAACATCTTCCAGAGGGTCTTCCTCTTTTTTTTCCTAAGGCGCCTGACCTCTAGTTGGAGAAATAAGAAGAGCACTACAAATAACTTTCCACATGGAGAGCACTGCAGCAGTAAAAATGACTCTGAGCCAGAGTTAGGAAGACTTACAGCCCCACAGAGCAATCTGACCTCACAAGACTCTGCATTTTACTCTGTACCATGTGGAAGTTGCATTCAATAATGTTTATGGCCACATGCTCATTTGAACGTCTGTTGTTGGGGATAAAGAAGTTTCCTCAGAAATTATTCTTACCCCGTCAGGACCCTTCATCTTGGCTAAAGCTTCATTCACTCATGTATGTGAACTGACTTAGGTTAATTGCTAATCAGTTTCATAGAAGTTCTAGAGATTCCCGAAAGAGTATCTCTGTGTGGCAGGGTTTCAGTGGTAAATAAAAACTGAAAATTAAGAGATCTGAATGCAGGCAGGTTGCTTATCTGGGAATGTGTTGTGTTTAGATCTAAAAGTCAAGTTACAGCTATTCTTTTTCTCCTTCTGAATTCCTTGCTTTTCTAGCTGTTGATGGTGGCAAGAGCCTGCTAGGACATATTTTTGGATGTTGTTCTGAAGCCCAGATTTCAGGAAGACTTTTGAGATGGGGGAAGATCAGCGTAAGGGAGCTGGTGTGAATGATTCTTTTCAGAAAGGTCAAAACTACGAATAGGAACATGGCCAAGGATTGAGCCCTCTTTGGGTGGTGGAAATCTGAGCAGTGGTGGGAATAATAATGCCACCACCAGCAACAAAAACAATGAATATTTATTTGAAGATTTACAGTGTACCAAGTGTTTTTCATGGATTATTATTTTAGTCCCCCCATAACTTTACTACTCCAAGCTTATACAACGAAAAGGCCAAATCTCAGATTTCATTCATGGTCATACAGACAGAAAGTGATGAAACTGAGATTTGATGTCAGCCAGTTATATAGCATTTGTCTTTCCTATCTTATAGGTATGGAGAGTAAGAGCCAGAAAAGTCTTTTGGATAGTCAGCTACTGCAGCAACAATGCTGTACAACAATCATCCCCAAACTCATGGCTTATAACACCCAGCATTTATTTTTATTGCTAATTGGTCTACAATGAAGCTGGTAGGCTCAGCTCAGCTCCAGCTTAAAAGTCAGTCAAATTCAGGTCTCCTCCATGTGTCTCCTTCTGGGTTCCATTTTGAAAAGTTAATGCCTTTCTGGGGCTTACTTTCCTCATGGTGATCAAAGGAATTTAAGCTATGGACAGATTCACATGATGTCTCTTAAGCCCTTGACCTAAAGCTGGTGCACCGTCACTCCCTCACATACTTTACATTGACAAATGCAAGTTTTATAGCCAAGCTCCAATACTGGTGCAGCAGAGAGGGCAAGGATGCCTGCCATTGCAGGAGAAACTGGAAAGACAAATGGCAAAGGATGCAGATGTATAACTCTAAAGCAAGGGGGGCATGAACCATTGAAAACAACAGTCTCCTCTATTACAGGTAGAATTTCTCAATTATAAACCACATGAGAGCTGAGCCCTAATCTTGACTTCTTCCACATTCAAGGTAAATGAGAGTGAAAATTCAGAATTTAGGCCTGTCAAATATTTTGTGCTGTTTGATAAATCATAATGTCTCTTTATAGACACAAACTTCACATAATTATCACGGTTTCCTTGGAACACCTAGTTGGAACTGTGGAATACTTGCTTTTTTTTTTTTTTTTTTTTTTTTTTTTGAGAAGAAGGCTCACTCTGTGTACTCTGTGGCCCAGGTTGGGAATTTTCTCCTCCTGGGTTCAAGCGATTCTCCTGCCTCAGACTCCCGAGTAGCTGGGATTACAGATGTGCACACCATGCCTGGCTAGTTTTTGTAATTTTAGTAGAGACGAGGTTTTACCATGTTGACTAGGATGGTCCCAAATCCTGACCTCAAATGATCTGCCCGCCTTGGCTTCCTAAAGTGCTGGGATGACAGGCGTGAGCCACTGTACCCAGCTGAATGCTTGTACTTTGATGAGAACATCCTTGTTAGGCACACAGAGTCTCATAATTCAACCTTTATTAGTGTCCAGATACTTTCCCCTTCCCAGAACAACCATCATTTTCTCATTTGCTTGTTTTAATTTTATAGCCACTCCCTCTTTGTGTCTCCTTTTTACATCCACTGTACTTACATATTTATATGAATTATTGACTACCTTTCATTCTTTCCTGAGTTATAAGGCCTATTTCTATCAGTTTCCTCCTTCTTTCTTGCTATTGATGGATTCATTGTTAATCTTCTCTTTTATCTCTTCTGGCTATTTTTGTATTTTTCTTTACCACTAGTAATCAATAAAGACTGCAATAAATCCATTTTTAAATGAAACGGACAGAAGAGTGACACCCTAAAAAAAATGGTGATGGTAAAATACATCAAATATGGAAACAAGTGCTAGACCTGGGGCCTAAAAATGGGATGTAAACTCTGCCATTTTCTTCCTAATCACAAGCAAACCCCACGGTACACTTGGACTTTAGCTCTTACTCTGTTAAACATGAGGAAAATAACATAGAATTGTACATTGCAGAAAGATGTATGTTTATTATTGTTCCTAATAACAAATAGAAATGGAAAATAAACATTTATCAAGAGGGAAATGCTTAAATAAAAATGATGTATCCACATAATGGAAATACATGTAGCCATATAAATTCCATATACAATATCATGGAAATATAGACTTGAAATTGTTAAGTTTTAAAAATCTTTATTTTTAAAAATTATGTGTTCAAAAATTGAATGTAACCTAGGCACTAGAGCTACAATAGTGAAAAACAAAATTGCTTCTCTCATAGCTTACATTCTCTTGGAAGAGACATAATAAACCAAATAAATTAATACTATAATATATTAGGTAATGAAGCATGCTGAGAATAAATGAGAGTTTGGAATGGACTGTGACACATTAGTGGACATTGAAATTTTAGATACATTGTCCAGGGAAGGCTTCCTTATGATGATGACTTGAGGATTGAGACCTGGAGGATGCTAACCATGCTGATAATTGGCAGAAGGGCATTCTTGGAGAAGAGAACCACAAGGGCAAAAGCTCTAAGGTGGGATTGTGTCTGGTGTTCCAGCAACAGAAAGGGGGCTGTTGGGATTGTACCTGAGAGAGGGAAGAGCAGAACGCCATGGAAGCAGAGAAGGAATGGCAATGGGAAGGGGATCACATCATGTAGGGCCCTGAAGTTCTTGATTAGCATATACTGGCTTTTAGTTTGAGTGAGATGCTAAACTCCTTGGAAGTTTTGAGCAAAAGAAGTTGCAGGTTCTGCTTTACATTATAACAAGATCTCTTGGGTTGCTGTCTTCAGAACTGACTGATGTGGAAAAGGGAAGGATCTGAACAGCACTTGAGAGGCTACTCTGATTATCCAGATAAGGTACAATAATCATTTATAATAGGGTGGTGGCTTGGGATGGTTTCCTGATGTGTATATAGGGTAGAATCAACAAGATTTGCTGACGGGCCAGTTTGGGTGTGAGAGAAATTGAGAATGACTTAAAAGATTTTAAATCTGAGCATGGGAGGGTTTGAGTTCCAGTAAATGAGAATCAAGGATAGCTGTAGGAAGAAGTATGACAACTCACAGTAAAATATCTGAAATAATATATGTCACCTTGATTATTCTCTTGATTACATCTTCTGTTACCTCTGGAGGGTATAATCACAAAGAAATGAAAATGAGCTTTCATTATTTTATTTTGCATCCTTCCATATGGATAGACTTGCTTATAACACATTTGTTTTTATTAATTACATTGCAATTGAAAAAAGAACACTCCACGTCTGATGTTCTTGGGTGAATCAATTTCATACAGGGTCTTCATGGTTATATGAATGTATGTCACAGGTATTCTTATGAGTAATTAAATGAATAATGCCATAATTTTCAGTCCACTTCCTGGTTGCAGAAATCAAGCAAAATGTGGCTGATAAAATATGTGTAATAATTAGTTTTACTGTATTTGAAAATGTGGTGTATTCCTGATTCATCCCAAGGTGTTGCTTAGAACTGAGGGCAAAACCATAAGTGATTTAATTTACTTGTGAGCTGTCCTCATTGGGCTACAGCAATGTTGACGACTCAATCAATCCTCTGCAGGTCAGTGGGTCTCACCTTGAAAATATCTCAGTAGCAAATATCTGACTTCCGTCCATTCAGTGGTCACTGAATGAGCAAAGCCTCCTAGCAGTGCTCAATGCACCCTGTCTGACTGGAATTAATGGACACAGGGGCTCACCACTGACTTGCTCTGTGACCCTAGAAAGCCATCTGAACTCACTTGCTCTTTCTTAATTGGGAAAAAAAATGAGGAAATGAATATCAGTTTTCTACGTGCCTCTCAGATCAATTATGGGAGTGTCAGAGATACGGTAATCCCTTAATTAACAAATTACTTGAAAAGACACTTTGATACTTTCATTATTAAAATAGCAAACTTGAAAATTCCGGCAGACCAGAGATGCCCCAGTTTGCATCCTGACAACAATGACTCAATTGCATAATTCTCTTTGCCCCTGCAAGGGGTAAATAAGGTTTACTTTTGATGTCAAAGTAATATTCAGGGTATGGCATGAAGATTTAGCTGGCAATGTTTAGAAGGCAGGAAAGTACAAAACGATGGTGTAAAGAGGAGTGTCATTCGTTACTTTCACAGTTCAGGTTGCTTGTTTTTAAATTGTTAAGATCGGCTCTTTTCCTAAATGCCAGGGCTTTTCTGCTATTACTCTACAAGGTGTATAGGTCCCAAATCATTTTCTTGGGATGACAGGTGTGAAGGGGAAGTCAGACAAAATATAATACAAACAGATCTCACTCCTGCTTGGACATCAACAGGTGAGGTGCTGAAAGCTGATCAGAAGATGTTTATGACATGGCTCTAGACTCATGTGGTTTGAAGTTTGACCTTGAGTAAAGGTGTGGGGAGGGGTTTTGTAAACAATGACTAAACATAAGAGCAAGTGTGAAAATTATGTACCTCCCAGTGGACCTTCACCAGGTGCTTGTCAATGGGTCTTCTACCTCTTGAGTCCCTCTCCTGGTAAACTCACTTACTTTCCAAACCTCTCTGCTGGTGGTAAAAATTCCCCATTTCTTCTTGTATCAGGACAGCTCCATCACTCGTCTCAAACTCTGTTTCTCCTTTCTTTCACGAAGGATCTTGTTTGAAGAGTGAAGGAGAAATAGTTTTGGGGAGTATCTCTACTTCATGTGGCTTAGGTTACAGTGTCAAGGAAATAAGGAAATTGAAGATGTTTGCATTAAGAAGGCATTTCATTCCATTTTATACACTTTAAGAGACAGCGTAAAAAGTTGAATTGGATGGCCACTTTGGAAAGCCCATTGGCATTACCTGTTCTAGTGGCCACTTTTGCTACATGACCCAGATTTATATTCTGAATTGAAGGATTTATTTTTCCAGCTGCACTGAGAGTTGCTGCTGGAATAGCCTTTAGCTTTTAGCCCTCTCTGGAAGTTGCCTTCAGGTGAAGAGCGACTTTTCATGTATGGTCGTTTCTTCTAGGGCAAAGCCTGCTCTAATTACTGTTCAGTGGGGAACATAATCTTTTAGCCTCATTGCCTCAACTTAACAGTAGCTCTGAAGCGTCATCACAGCTTCAAGGATCTCTGCAGCTAACTGTAGCTGGCTTTCGCTTAAACTTGTTACCTTCTTGTCTTCCATGGATGTCGAGTCTGCAAACACTCCCCAGTCAACTTCCTACATGTAAATCTCTGTCTCAGAATTTGCCTTGTGGGGAAACTAATGCACAACATCTACTAAAGCTGGGGGAAAATATACTTATAATCCAGGAATTACAATACTCATTATAGTCCTTAGAGAAATTTGTATACATTTAGATCAGGATGCATATGCCAATGTTCACAATGGTATGATTTGTAAAATCTCCAACTGTAAATCTAAATAAATATAAATATCGACTAATCAGATAACAACTACATATACAAATACTGAAAACAAATGAACTATAGCTCTAGATACCACAACATGATTGAATAATATCTATCTGAGGGGAAGAAGTAAGACACTAAAGAACATACGTAGCTATATATATATATACACACACACACACACACACGTATATATTACAGTAATAGATACATAGCTACATATGTAGTCAATTCATCATAGACAAAGCATAAACTGAGCTGTTTTAAAAATGTGCATATAGGTTTAAAACTAAGGAAAAGTAACTGATTAGCATAAAATTCAAGATAGTGTTTGTTTTTGATAGAGAGAGGTTATGACTAAGAATATACAGGAGACTTCTGGAGAATGAAATATTTCTATTTCTATACTGAGGTAGTATTAGCTTAGATGGTTAGCTTTAACTACCTTTGACTATTAGAATGCACTTTAAAAATGAGACTATGTCAGGAAGAACTATGCTACCAGATTTAACTGGGTTGCACACGTTTATGAGATGTCTGGAACTCATCTATCTAAGCAAGTGTATCCCGGAAAAATCGATGGGTCTTAAAACTTGCTTAAGAATAAACCACCCTGAAACTAAGTTTTCCGTAGTTATAAGGCTGTCTCTTAAATAAGGTAGAGCCTCAGGCCTTAATATAAAGCTGCTTCATGAAATCAAATTTAAGTTGTAATGTTTTGTTCAAAATATTGTTTTATGATAGTCTTTTAACTAAGAATATTTTCAAGACTGTAGATACTACTTGTGCTGAGGAGGTCCTACCCCCCTAGTGTGTGGTTGTCCAACTTTTCAATGTGGCTCTCCCAGGAAGGAGCTAGGACTATGCTCTGGCTGGCTTATGCTGGGGGGACAGATGTCTGATTTTCTTGAATTGTTTGGGGATACAGAACACGTACCTGGTCTGTGCTTCTTTGTTTGCACCTGCTGAGACCCAGTTATTGAAGTTTCGCTCCTTCCCGGTACACAAAGAAAAACCTTGCACGCTATTGAAAAACTAAGGTCCCATGACCTTTTTGTTCCCACTATCAACAATCATCAATTTTGCCTAGACTCATGAGAGAGCAAGGCTTTAAGTTGCTTTATCTTCATTCATTCATTCCCTCATTCATTTATTTATTCAACAAGTGTTTATGAAGTCCTTTCTTTGCCTCAAGAACTTTTCTTAAAAATAGCATTATATACATTACAAAAACATTTTTTAAAAGAATTCCTGGCTCCATGGAGCTTTTCCTGTTGTCAGGGAGCCTTCCTGTTATTCCTCACTGCATCTCAGGAGGACAGAAAGCAGCATGAAAGCTTCCCTTCAAAGTCTATGTGAAAGACTCTTGTTTGGAAACAAAGGAAAAAACAAAACAACCAAACAACATCTGCTTCTGGCTTCATACGCTAAACTAGATCATTAGTTCTAAATAAATACATACATGGTTCTCATCTAAAGTCCTCTCATCTAAAGTTGTGTCATCTAAAGTCCTGACAGAAAGGTACACGATCAGGTCACGAAAGCCCACAATCAAATGGTTAAATCACAGAATCTGGAGAAATCATATTTATCTGGATCCTAAATAACGTGTGTTTCAAGTTTTCCTCCATTCTTGATATCAAAATAAATTTCAAACTTTTTCAATTTCTTCATGCCTTGGAAACTTGGAGTGTTTAATATTCAGAACATAAAATTGCTCTGAGGAATAAATGAAATCCTGGAGATAAAGTGCACAGTGTCCACAGCACACATTGTTGGTAGCCTCAATGACTTCCGCTTCCTGGTCGCATTCCTCATAGGGCCTCCATGGATTTCCTAGCCACTCTGTTTTGATAGGTTTGACATCTACTTCCAGGGGCAGAGGTTGGCCCTAGTTAGCTCAAGCAATTTAGAGTATTATGTTTTGCTGGAACTCAGAGATTGATTTAAAGATGGCACATGGCACAGTTTTAGACAATGAGACAATGAGCGGACATTTTCTGTGGGCTTCAAGAATGAAGATTTCTTGCTCTTTTGCATGAACTCCCCAGAGAGATACCCCTCGTCTCTGCTGGATGTAAATGAGGGGTAGCTGTTACTGGCAGCCATCATGAAAGGAAACCTGAGAAACAAAGGGAGAGAAAGAATCGAATTCAGTCTTTGGTGATATTATGAGCTGCTGGACCAAATCTCTTCTGTGAATATGTTAATTAAATGAATCAATACATTCTCTTTATTATTTAGGCCTATTGATTTCAGTTTTTTGTTATATCCAAGAAAAAAATTCTGTGTACCTCAATGTAAAATACCTTCACTAAATGTAATTTATTTTAAGTCAAATGGCAAAATGTTTTTAATTTAATTCAGAAAATTATTTAAAATATCAGTGATTTTAAAAAATAGGATAGACATCCTAGCACCTGGTATTCTAGCATATGGCCTATAAAATCTCCCTAAGTGTTTTAATTTCTCTTCTGGAATGGAATATGAAAAAAATAAGACCTAGAAGGAAATATGTGGGTTTATATTCTTTAATTTACCATACAAATTAAAAATTTGCACATCTAAGTTTAATCCTAACAATATTCAACTACCTTGCCTACATCCCTCCTTGCTGCCTTTTATTTCACTATAGCTTGCTCTTTCTTGCCCCTGGAAAATGCCTCTAAATCCCTGAACCTGTCAAGTTTCACGAGCGTGTAATTTTACTTTAGCTAAATTCTAAACACCAGCAAGAGGTGAATTTGACAAAGGAACTGTGAAAGAGTCTTATCTACAGTGACACAACTGCTACCACCCTAATATCTATTAAGTAGCACAGAATTATAGTGTAACAACTCTGAAATTGCTTGTGACATCTGCATGAATACCAAATAGATTTGTTATGTTCAGACTTATTGCAAAAAGCTCTTCCTGAATTTTAAATGATGAAGACTCTTACAAATTAATAGTTATCAAGTGAATTACTTTCTAATGTATATATGTTATTTAAAGATCGCAGTTCAGTTAAATGTAGGTAAGGGTGCAAGTGCTGCTGCCACGCACTAGCTATTGATGTTTGGAGAAGTAGTCCTAATTTTGAAAGCTTTCAAGTGGTATTATTTTAAGAAAAGTACACCTTCGCTTTAAGTGCTACCTGTCATTCACCCTGTCTCTCTGGAGATGAAGAAAAAAAGTAAAGAAGGAAGAAAGTGATAAATGTCCATATTATGAGGTTTTTGCCTTTTCGAAATCCCATTCCCCATTGCACTAGCTCGAATTTTATAGAGATATAAATCACAAAGAAATAAGAAGCCAGTAATGAGACAGAAGTGTATTTGAAATATGGATGCAAATTCTTACCACCTGCTGAGTGAAAGCAGTCTGCGGAGACTGTCCTGGAAAGCGAGGTGCCATTAGCATCTTGTAAGCTCTAAATTTGCAGCAGAAGGATAGAGAAGTTATGCCTGTGAAATGCCAAAGGCCACCCTGATTTATTTCCCAGCAGAATATTTCAGCCACATCTACATAAATATTTTAACAGGAATTTAATTTTCGTTTTAGTCACATAATAAATCTTTTTATTACATACCATCATTTTGTCCTAAATGAGTTGCCTTTTTCATGCAATTTGTGTTCATTCTTTTTTTCTTTTGATAAATACAATTTTAATATACAAAGGAACAATGGGTTTATTTACACAAGAGCCTTGCCATGGGCTGTTTAATCTTAGCCATGAATTCTATTTATTTTAATATGATTTACACAGCAGCTACCAATTGGCTCATATGTAACTTCACAGTTTGTTCTTAGACCTTCAGAGCATCAGGAAAATGGGGGCAGTGAGGAGTTGTGGAGTTCAAGTAATGTTAGGTGTGGATGTTCTTTTTGGATATGGCCTTAGATGCATTGGCTGTAAAAGTATACACACTGCTCATTTCCATCCGATTGTCAGAGTGTTTCATCAAGTGGAATGTGAGAATTGTGGATAGTGTGGGGTTGATGGAATCTCACCTTATTTAAGTTTTGTGTGTCACCCTGTTTGCTTGACTATGACCACATTGTAAACAGTGAAAGTGATGATAACTACTTTTGAACCCCCTAGGAGGAAAGTAAAAGGTATTGCTTTTCATATACTTGCTGAGAAAACATACAGCACTAAGCAGACTCTTGGTTTGATGCATATTGGATGCTTTATCCTGGAACCAATTACTTAACCATATCTGACAGCTATGGTCAAGACACTGAAGGTGACACTTGCAAAGGGTCAGTCAGCTGGTGCTTTAGGCAACCATAGTCTCTGTCTGTATCATCTCCCCTTAAATTTTGCTTGAAAATATTTTATTTCATAATCTTTGACTTTAAAATGTAAACAGAATTGAGAGTTTAATTTTGAGGACTGGGGAACCTAAAAAACTTGTAATACAATGATAAAATCTCTACAAATCTTTGTATCTTTATCAAAAATTGTTGAAATTGAAATTAAAGTTGAATAAGCAGAATGGAAAATAGTTTTGTATTTTGTTGGAAGAGGTGATATATAAAGAAGGGTTTAAGATGTGTGAATATTTTTTTCAGCATTCCAATTTGTATAGAAGAAAAATATTTTTTTTCTGAATAACCCTTATTTAAAATGATAACACCATGATGTTGGCTAACTACAGCCAAAGTTCTAGTTTTTGAGGCCATATCTTTATTCCTAAGTAACTGATGAGAATTAAAATTAATTTTTTCACTTGAGGCCACTTATATCAGTTTTGCAAATATTTGCTTTTTTACTTGTTTTTGTCAGTAGTTTATTATATGGTTCTAAGATCTAACAAATATCTTTGCTCTCATCTGTGTGACAAGCCTGAGTGTCTCCCTGAAAATATATGATGACAACAGAGCAATAAAATCTCATAATTTTTAATAGATGGATATGGGATGAGGAAAATTGATTAGTTCAGACTTGTCCATCCTCTTATTACTTACAGATGGCCCTCTCTGGCTTCTCTGATTTTTTTAATATCTTACTTTGTTGTTTGAATTTTTAACAAAGAAAGTCTATTATCTTTGTGTAAATGAAAACATTTCTTTCATTCATACTTAATAGACTAATAAACTCAGTCTTGTGTATACTGTCATTTTCTCCACTAGCTCTGTCTGAATGTGTTTTTCCCTCTATTTTTGCATGGGAATCCTAGAGATGTTTATGTCCCAGTTCATATGCTACCTTTACTTGTTTACACTTACATTTATGCATGTGTTAATGCATTCATTGCGTGTTATGAATCATGCACAATTGTAGAAACTACAGAGACAGCTCTAAAGGAGGCAATATCTCTCCCTACAGCTTCCTGGAAACATCTCATTCTCTCTTTATTATTTCATATTATAAGGTGTGTGAGGCTATACTATATATTTGATTTATCTTCATGTCTCTAACAAGTTCCAAGAGAGTGGCTTACACACACTAAGCACTCATAAATGTTTATCAAATGAGGGAATAAATTACCTTGCCCTATTTATGAGGATGTGGTTTGCCAAGCACAAATAACCTTAGCACAAAAATCAAGTTAAATTAATAAAATATAACTTTGGTTTAATTGTACCTATGATTTAATTATAGTGTATAATATGATGTACTGACTAATAGCTGTGATGTCAAATCCTGAATCTACCATTTATTAGTTCTGTATATTGTACCTCAGTTTCCTTATTGTTAATATGCAGATAGTGATAATTCATAAGGAACTGCGTCAGTTATTATTTGAATGAAATGGCGTAAGGTGTGCAAAGCCCTTGAGCTTAATGCTTGGTTTGTGCTGAATTCTCAAAAAATCTTTTTTTTCTTTGAGACAGAGTCTTGCTCTGTTGCCCAGGCTGGAGTGCACAGGTACAATCTCCACTCACTGCCACCTCTGCCTCCCAGGCTCAAGCAATTCTCCTGCCTCAGCCTCCTGAGTAGCTGGAATTACAGACACAGACCACCATGCCTAGCTAATTTTTGTATTTTTGGTAGAGACAGAGTTTTGCCATTTTGGCCAGGCTGGTCTTGAACTCCTGGCCTCAAGCGATCCACCTGCCTCAGCCTCCCAAAGTGCTGGGATTACAGGCATGAGCCACCATGCCTGGACAAAAATTCTTGTTATTTTGTATTAGTTGCTGTAATCATAGTTATTAGTATTAATGTCTGAGGTTTTGATTTAATTCCCTCTTCTGCCGACTCCCATGGAGTAGCAAAGTTATCTGTTTTTGGAAGTTAACAATGTCAGAAGCTTTCTTTTTCAGTGTACGTGTGTGTGTGTGTGTATATATATAAAATGTGTATATATGTGTATATACATATGCATATATAAGCTATATAGTATATATATCTATATTTCTATGTATTTATATAAAGTATTTATGTTAATATACCTAGCATCTGATTACAACTCGAGTTGTCAGGCTTAAAGTTCACTGCAGTGTTTGGGCTGTCACATGAGCCTACAGTGAAAATAAAGTAAATATATCCTGATGATCACTTTTTTCCATGATGTTCTTTTAAACTAGAGGTAATAAGTATATATATTTTATCTTTCACTTTTGTTAAATCTGAGAAAACTGTTTCTGTTCTGATTACCAAATCTTCTGTTTATTCATTTCTTTTCCAGGGAGTTGAAAAATATATGGCTTTCTGACAAGGAGAAGACTGAGCTCCAAGCAAGTCATATTCCTAGAGACAGGAACCTGGGTAAGGTAACACTGTTAATAAGAGTTTCTTAAAGAAAAATATGGTGGAAGCCTAAACGGTTTAGCCAGCCTCTACCTTCAGCTATCTATTGCAGTTAAGTGAGAATGAAAGCAAACATTTTACATTTCCTGCCCTTAAACAAAGGAAAGCTTTATGTGTAAATTTTCTTACTCTTTTTCTTTGTGGTCTGAGATCGGGTAAAGTCAGGGAAGGAAGACATATATGACAGAGCAATATCAATTACGAAGACCTTAGTTTCCAGGCAGAGCGTTTGAGATTTCAGCTTCAGACATCCATTTAATGTTTTAAATTGTGACAATAAGCCTTTGGTTGGTCAATGTTAAGTGGCTGGACTTTATGAAATATGTTTTGCCATCTCAGTTCATTCCATTGTATCCATGTTCCAGAGCCAGGATGCAGAAAAACTGATCTCATCCTTTAAAACACAGTTTTTTAAAACTTAACACTGTTGACATTTTGAGCCAGGTAATTCTTTGTTCTGGAGGACTCACCTCTACATTGAGGGATGTTTAGCTTCATTCCTGGCCTCTCAGTAGATGCCAGTAGCACCTCTCCAAAACTGTGACAGCCAAAAGTGTCTCCAGACATCGTTAGATGTCTCCTGGGGGGCATAATCATTCCCAGGGGAGAAACACTGATTTAGAAGAATAATTAATGAATCTACATTTAGTGAGTACTAATTATATTTCAAACTTTGGGCTTGGAGCTTTACATTTAATCCTTACAACAACTCTAAAATGTAGGTATTATTGCTTTCTGTTTTAAAAAGAAATGGAAATCCAGAAAGATTAAATAATTTTCCTAAGATTGCATAGTAAATGATCAACATGTTTTCCTTACTACGTTGCCCATCTGATTATTCTTTTGACACAGAGACAGAGCTACTGAATCTTAACATTCTCAGTTGCAAAAATAGCAAATTATGAAAAAGGAAGAGGGAAAATTTCAGATAGTTCCAGTTTAGAATATAGAAAAAAAAGGTATCAAAGTATAATGGTCATTATGAAGTATAAAATGAGAATGAATATGAAGGCTCCAAGATATTATCATTAATTAATACTTTAGTTCATTTCTGGGCTCAGTGTTTGATAATCATTTCTTTTAAGATGTCAAATTTCCTTCATTAAGTAGTTCTTTCATCACACAAATTACAGAGACCCAGGGGACATAAAAACCAAATGTATCGTGGAATCTTAGATTCGATCTTGGAGCAGAAAAACACATTAGTGGAAAAGCTGCTGATATGAGTGTTTTATTTCATAATATGGTTCCAATGTTAATGTCTTAGTTTTGATAATTATGTGATAGTTATGCAAGATGTCCACATTAGGGGACAGTACCTGAAGGGTATATGGGAACTTTCTGCATTATTTTTGCAACTTTTCTTTAAATAAAACATTTAAACATTTTATAAAAAATTTAAAACACAACAAATGTAAAAGTTAAAAACAAAACCATATTGTATTAAGAAGCAGGAGATCTGGGTTTCTATTGCTAATCTACTTTCTACTATCACTTTTATCTTGGGAAAATAGTTACAATCTATACATTTTAGTGTTCCAAATATGATAAAAGATGGTAATGATTTAACCAATACAAAGGTGTGGGACTCAATATCCCATAGCTTTGTAAGACTGCTTGCTTCTAGCTCTGATAAATAATTTTCTCTTTGTCTATCATGTGCCAATCTATCATTCTAATATCGATCTCATCATTTCTCTCTCTATATATCTCCATCTAAAACACATGTACACATACATACACATAGAACTTTCTGCTAAAACACATTCACATTAAACTTTAATTTTGATTTTAAACTAGAGTATGAAACAAGTATTTAAGAACAGTGGAAGTAAATTTCACTGGCCAAGAGGATTTAGTATTACATTACTCAGTCATCACACTAATATGGGTTTCTTAGGCAGATGAAAGATGAAAGGAGGTTGTGCTCATAATGAGAATGAGGCTACATACCTAATGTTCTAGAACTGCCATTAAGAAATGCAAGTATATCACTGCTCGATTCTGCTGAGATATTTTCCCTTATAACCATGTAGGAAACTTAGACAAAAATGAACATTATTTGGAAAGTTTAGGATTCCTTCCTTAGAACATCATCTGTCCCTAAACATCGCACCATCTGTTCCCAAGGTTTGCATAAGAGGTACTACTATGGGGTCAGCATAATACTGGGTACATTACATAGATTGATGCACTTAATGTCTGAAAGGAGGTTTTAATGATAGACAGGTTTTTGATACCTCCAAGAAGTGAATGTTGATTTTAAATAATAGTGAGACTATCTGAATCTTCTCACAAAGTTCCTTGGGAAAGCTCTTACTCATAGTTTACATAGTATTGCATGTTACTATATCATTAAAACACATTTAAAAGTTGTGTGTTCTACTTTAGATTGTGATTGATATCCATATTTTAATTTGATTGATTGGAAAATTGCAAGGAGATAGCCACATACAGATACAAAATGAACAGTTAGAGCTTCTTTTTGCAACATCAGAGGGTAGATATCCATATGAATTGGCAGTTGGTGACACTATGTGCAGTTGTAGCTTTGATCTGTAAGTAATGAGGTTTTAAAAATATATATATTTCATAAAGATATTACTATTGGCTGTGGCTTCTGAGATTTTGAGCAGTTTCATATTGATGAGGCAAGGTGTTTCTCTACTTTGCCCACAAGGCAAACATAATAAATGAAGACTGTGTTGGAATAGTCATATATTACCCGTTAATTTACCACTGAAGTTCCTGAGCGTGTGGAGGTGTTACCATTCTTGGCACTGGCACTCCATTTTTCCCCTTAGCTTTGAAAATATTTAATTTCTTCTTATGGTCCTTTTGCTTCCTTTCGCCTGTATGTTTCTCCTTGGTATAATTATAATGTTGTTCCTTCAGGTGAAATCAAAATTGATATTTCCCTTTTCATAAAGAATCAGAGAAAAAGACCCAACTGAGTTGCTTAGTATTACTTTAGGAGAAGAGAATCACTAAAGAGCATGTCATTTTTTTCCCAACCAATCTGAATTTATAATCCTCTTCCCCTACCCAAGTCAATTTCAGGCCATTTTCCCTTTGATATATAAATTGAGAATGTAGAGCCTTCTATGAGTCTTTAGAGGTGCCTCCTGCACCCTCTTCCCTGTTTCTGGCTGATATGGTTTGGCTGTGTCCCCACCCAAATCTCATCTTGAATTGTAGCTGTCATAACTCCCACGTATTATGGGAGGGATCTTGTGGGAGATAATGAAATCATGGGGGTGGTTTCCCCTGTACTAGTCTCATCCTAGTGAATAAGTCTCATGAGATCTGATGGTTTTGTAAGGGGAAACCCCTTTTGCTTGGTTCTCATTCTCTTTCTTGTCTGCTGCCGTGTAAGACATGCCTTTTGCCTTCCACCATGATTGTGAGGCCTCCCCAGTCACGTGGAACTGTGAATCCATTAAACCTCTCTTTCTTTATAAATTACCCAGTCTTGGGTATGTTTTCATTGGCAGCATGAAAACAGACTAATACACTGGTCTTTAATACATCTAGTAGAGTTTGAATATTCCAAATTAAACCAAAGAAACAAGTGCAATTGTTAAGACCT